>NW_019104014.1:0-186505 GCF_001856785.1 Myzus persicae
TTACGATTACCTACCTTAGGCGTTACTGCGTTAGCAGATATCTACACCACTTTTTTTTATGCCTGCTAGGAGGATTTCCTGAGATATTGCCTTTTAATTTTTATCCTAAATATTTTTATATCGTGAGAAGGGATATGTAGGTTTTTTTGCGGTGATATTAGGACAAACCTCAAGTCTTAGAATGAAAGTCATATGAAGGAATCTATCGAGATTTAATTGAATACTCCATTTTGAGTACCATTAGGGAAATAAATTTAAATTAAATTGTAAATTTCTTAAGGCAATTTATGGATTATGTATTTAATATTTGATAGTATACCTAACTTTGCCATCATCATTATATTCAGAGATAATAAGTAATTTTTTGAATAGAGGGTTGGATCAAAGGCATACATATTGAACAATTTTGAAGCCGAACGAATAGCTCCTTGACGGACTCCAGTGTTAATTATATAGTTATATTTGAAGTAGAAGAACCCTGTCGTATTTGGAAGAGTCTGCCTGTAACGTGTAAGGTATATAATTTAATTAATAGGAATAGTATAGGGGGGGGGGGAGAAATTTACGGAGTTTAAAAAAGATATCTTCGTTATATGGGTATTCTGTTAAAAACTTGCAATATGTTTAAAAAAAACGGAAGTACAATAATGTAGTAGATATTATATAGTTTATTTCAAAATGTGAAAAAAATTTTGTCAACTAGGTATTAATCTATAAATGACTTGACAGGTCGTGCTAGCTTGGCTAAAATCTAAATATGTTCGCAAAAAAAATCATAATAATTACACGAAGACTCAATTTTCACCCATACAAAGAAGGTCAATGAATCTCTTGTGGGAACACTTCCCTGAACGGCTCATCTCTCTTATAGAGGCGATCTTCAGTGGCCAGCGCGATCGCCAGCTTTAACCCCAATGATTTTTTTCTTGTGGGGCTACTCATAAGCGTAACTAGAATTTAATAGTTACAAGGGCTAGAGTCCTAGACAAGTTATGTTCAAAATAACTTTGGGGGCCCCACACCCCCGCCACAATAAGCGTAACTTTCCTCTAAATTCAAAATTAAAAATAAACAATAAAATGAAAGTATAACTCATCATTAAAAACAAAATGTAAATAATAAAATAAGTGCAATATATATTATACGGGGTGAAAGTTAAATACACATACATAGGGCCTAAGGCCGCCTAGCCCCTCCTAGTTACGCCAATTTGGCTACCTTAAATCTTGGCGCACACGGATCGTCCAAAAACCCTTCGTCATCTGAAAAACAATATTCGTGCTGCTATTGCTGACATAGGCACAGATTTGGTGGAAAATGTGGACAGAAATTTCAAAGTTCGGCTATCTCAGTGCATTGATGAGGACGGTGGCCACCTTCGAGACATTTTTAAAACCCATTAAAATAAAACTTTAATTAATGTCCCCCTGTGTACAGAAAAAATAATTAAATCGATATTGTCAATACTATTTGTGTTACGATTTTTTAAAATAAGGAAGTAACCACGCCTCAACCTGTACTTATCCATTTACATGTGATATTTTAAACAAGTTTTGTACCAAAAATATTTTTTGAATAAAGAGTTTTGCAGGACTTCACAATTTCTTATCTTCTACGAGGACTTATAAGCTAAAACCGAAATATGCTCGTTTAATTCTTCGTCGACACTCATAGGTGCTAATCTTGATTTTTTCGTCGCTCGGATCTGTTCAAAAAATTGGGATTTCCTCATAAGCACGGAACAAATTAAAAGAAAAACCGAATTTTGGAGTTGAATGGGTACTCGTCCAATATGGTATCTACTATCTACCACAGTACCACACGTTTGATGGTTTAGTGCATGATATCTACCGTAAATATTTTATCTACCATCGACTTACTTGATTTTCATATTTTCGTAAACACCTCGGCTTGTGTTACCTTTATTTGAAATACCCAATACCAAACAAGTTCTACGAAATAGCACAAATTTAAACCATTATATTTATATTATAATATATTATATTATATTTTATTTATTATTATTTATATATTTTTAAAAATTTTTTTTTCACTATTTATTGTTACACTTCCCATTTTTATCCATGTACGTAAAAAGGTTATTGTTTATACGTATGGAGTAAAATGTTTGGCACCCTTTTTTTGCACATTGATAATAAATTGTTTTCAAAATATTACCTTTCGAATCACGTTTTCGACTATTTTTTAGAACTTTTTTCAACACCACAAATTGTTGGGTTTTTAATTTTTGTACATGTTTAGTCGATTGGTAATAACCGAGTATGTTTAAAAAATGTTCTCACATCTCTTCATTTTGAATTATGTGTTGATATAAATGACACATACCTAGTTGACAAACTCATAATAAAACACGACTCATAAACAGGTATTATATAAAGGTATACCTACTAACCTATCTAACCTACTAAATTACGGTAGATACCTAGCATATTGGACGAGTACTGTTGAATGCACTAAAATAATGGTTTCTAATAAATTTTGGTTTCTTTGATGTTTAGCTTTAGTAAAAACACCTTCATAATATTTAGTATTTTTATAATCAATATACATTATGAATTAAAATTAAAATTGTGTGTAAGTACTAAGTAGTCAGTACATATATATTTGTCAAGTGTTCATAGTGGGATGGTTTTAAGTCCAGGGCCGTCTTAAGCTTTGCAGGGGCCCATGGGCACCTGGAGCTAAAGGGGCCCTTTTAGTAGGCCTGCAAAAGTTGAATAAAAATATCAAAAATTTATTTAATATGATTTATTTAATATTAATTAAAAACTATGTACATTTCACTGAATAAAAAAAAAACAATGAAACTTATAGTTTATGTATATCGTTAAGACGTAAGCAACGGCTTTTTTCGAGATTTCTGTTGTGCAAAATCTTCAATTATATCTTCGAAGTCTAGTTTTTGAAGGAGATCACTTTCTATGCACATTATTGACAAATTGGTTAACCGTTCTTGCAACATAGTTGTTCGTAATTCGTTTTTTATTCTTTTTAGTTGTGAAAATGAGAGTTATTTTGAGATCCCAACATTTCATTATCACCACGAAATCCAAGTCCCCTTGAAGCCAAAAACTTCACCACAGCAACAATCCTTTTGAGTACATTCTTCCAATAATTGATTTCAGCATTGTATTGAGAAATCAATCCATTATCCACTCGAGCAATAGTTTTGCTTCTTGAGACATACTTCATCATTGATTGCTTGTGTAGTGAACTATTCTCATGCTCCATTAAAAAGTTACTAATATGTTTCCAATCTTTATATCCATTAGAAGAACTGTTGCCTATAGTAATAGTATAGTTAAAAATACGACAGCAATAACAATATACAGATTTCTTCAACGGCGAATATATGAGCCAACTTCTTTCTACACACTCTCCATTCGTCAATTTGCGGGTGAAAACATTTCTAGTCAAGCTTCTAGTTTTTGTTTTACCACATACATCTGAAAAACTTGTAAAAGTTTCGGAGAAGTCACTATTTTTATTCTGGAAAAACTCTGGTCCTTTGAGTATCCAAATATCGCGTTTTTCTTCAGTTAAAATATCATCACAGTAAGTACCAGGGTCGTGAGATATATTTTCTATAATATGTGTATTTGTAGTAAAATTTGGAGTTGATGAACTCAAAACACTAGTTGTATCATTAAAAGTGGGTCCAATTTCTGGACTTTCAAATTTAGAGGTACCTTGATAAAACGAGGTCGAAAACTCATTCTGCCTGTTAGTTTCCTCGAGTGTAAAAAATGAAGTAAGCTTAGGCAATTTGTTAATTTTTTCTTTTTGGATCGCAAGTCTTTTTCTTTTTTCTGAACCACTCAAATATGTCCTTTTTGACATAATTAAATGAGACTACAACTCTATTACAGACACTAATAAAATGTTATATTTTATATTTTTATTATAGTTAAATAAACAAAACGAAACGGACAAACGGCGCACTTGTACTGACAGCCAGTTTTATTGTGTATTTACTGAAAACGTTCAAAATAAAATTCCTATTCAATTCACTGCTTTGACATAATTAAGATAAGATAAATAATCTAGTACATAAACATAATGCGGGCGGGTGGAAACTGATATAGATTATTGGCACTGCAGTAATTGATTTATATATTATATAAAACTTGTTGTAGTTTCTTGCATTTGTGTGGGTAACCCCTCCCGCTCCCGACCGAAACAAACTCCGCGAGTCGTTGCCGATAACCGTCGTAATCGTATAGGATCGGTAACGGCGAAAACATTACAATTTAAAATTGTAATTTCGATTTGGCCGGGGGCCCCATTTGGATGGGGGCCCTGGGCACGTGCCCCACGTGCCCATAGGGTAAAGACGGAACTTTTAACCCCTCCACTACCACTTGAGCATGCCACTGGTGAGTGAAACACACAAAAATGTAGTGAAATAAATATGTCTGTTTAGTAAAATTAATATTGAGTGTTACAATAATAATAATAGCAAGTAGGAGCGACACCACGGCAGCTATAGCACTGTTGCATGCGGGTTCTTTCTAGATAAACACTAGTTTATATGAGCTACTCTCAATAACAATGAATAATAATTAATAACTATTAAGTAACAACACAAAATATTGTTTACTGTGTAGTGTGTACTGTGTGTATCTGTGTAGATAATAATGAAAATGTAGTTTGACAAAAAACCATTAAAATATAAAACAAATGTGAAGGTATAAAATTACTCATTTTAGGTATTATATAAATGTTTAAATTGAATAACACACTTTTAAATTTCATACTACACACAATTTTAAGCCTCGTTCACACGGTGACACTAATGAGTATGACACTAATGATAATGTGTGTCGTGACACTAGTGTCGTATATCTAATTTCGTTGATATTACGACACTGGTGTCATGCAACTGTCACCGTGTGAACGAGGCTTTAGGGATTTGCGATGATTGTGAACTACATATACTACCTATAATAGTATAATACTATATTTTAGTTATTGGCTATTCTATACACTTTACAATACCAAAAATATTTAAACATATAGGCTTAAAAAGTTATATACCAGCAATAGTCTTCCGACTCATATCAGAATCTAACCTCGATACGAGTCAGTACATAACTACAACATTTTGATTTATATCAATTTTTTTTCTCTTCAAAATCTTGGATTTTATACACTAAAAAAATTGTCATCCTCATAAGTTATAACAATATTCATTTTTTTATTCAATATAATTTTTGAGATCAACAACATATTATAAAAATATAATTATTTTTTAAGAAAAAAAAAATTGAAACTAAATTAATATTCATGTCTTTTTCTTTGTCATTGATATAATTTAATCTTCTTTGGTAGCTACCATTGGAAATCGTACGACACGTAACTCTGTGCCATAATCACATACAATACTGTCCGATAGTGTTAACAATTGAGTAACTACATTGCAATCAGAGTCTCCTAAGCTAAACACTTTCACTGGTTCTCCTGTTTGCACATCCATAATAACTATAGAACCCTGAAATCATAAAAAAAAAATGATTTGCATAAAATGTTCAACTTTTTGAAAAAATCACATTAATACCTGTTTAGAAGTAATAAGTAAATTATGTGTTAACATCGCCAAATCATAACAGTAGACATTACTCTGCATATAAAAAATTTAATAATGAAAATAAATCTCAAAGCATTATCAAAAATAAAATATCTCACAATTTGAATACTATTAAGTTGGTGACCATGAAACCTATCCCATACACAAATTTTATCATCTTGACCAATGCTAATAACATAGCTAGCTGAACATGTTATTCCTAAGACTCCTCCATCATGACTTTGAACTGTATACATGCATGTACCTAGAAGTTAAATAAACTAATAAGTAATAATTACAAATATCAAGTATATTATTAAATATTATTTATTATTTACAAACCAGTAACTAAATCCCATACACATAACATTCCATCTTGACTACCGGATGCAGCCATGTGAGGATTTACTTGATCAATAAATAAACACGTTATTGGCCCATAATGGCCATGCAAGGTATATAGTAACTGTCTATCTTCAATTCTAAATACCTAAAATATGTAAATAATTAATATAAAATATTCTTAAATATTCCTCATTAACTCTAATGTATGCCATTAAATAAATAAATAATGATTGTTTTTTAATGATTCAATAATAAAAGGGCACTGTTAGTTGTCTTAACAATTGTTTATTAAAAAAACTATGACTAATGAATGTCAATATATTTAAAAATTATTTTCATTTATACTTATTTTCTTATTTAAAAGAGCACACAAAACTAAATAAAACTACACAAAAATATTTTCTTCAAATTATTAAAAATGATTTGGTCAAGAGGTAGGTAAATTTTGTGTTAGAGAGCAAATTTTACATATACAAGATAGACAAATGGTGTGCCCTGCCTATGACGTGGCATCATTTTTCAATTCCTTATTGCTCAATGAACAGTGCTAGTAAAAATGTTAAACCAGTACTATTTTTCTTATAGTTGAAAATCCTTTCAAATTAAAAAAAAACTTATTTTTCATGTTTTGTACTCCTTTAACTTATTTTAACATCTTATATTTGATTTTACCAACCTTAAGCATATGATCTTGGCTACCAGTAACAATGTAAGCTCCATTAGTTTCAAGGACAGTAACTGGTTGATTATGTGCCTTTAAAGCTTCTATATGAAGACAACGTACAGTATCGTTAGATGTTTTTAAAGTGTGAAGAGATGAACCTATACTTCTCGTTCGTACATGTTCTACAGTAATAAATAAATATTGTTTAATTATAATTAATTTAAAAAAAATATAATATTTATTCTAATATATTTACTTCTAAGCGAGAAATTAGTTTTAGGTTTCTCTATAGATTCTCTCAAGGTTGATTCACTAAAAATATCAAGCTTGAAGAATTCTAGAGACCCATTCAACCTTACAGCTACTACATATTTATTGATCAATTTAATTGCTGTAAATCCATCATTTATGTCTCCTTGCCACATACACTAAAATTTTTTTTTAAATAAAAAATCATAATTTTTAATAATTTAACATTTAATGTCAAACTTTAAGTATCCCCTTGTACATATCCCAAAACTGCAATGAACCATCAGCACATCCCAGAACAACAACATTTTCGTTACAATCAACACACCATATCTGGGAGTTAACACAGATCTCATTTTCAGAAATCTTTTTGGATCGATTTTCCCATTCATTTTGGTCTGAATTAATAGTATGTCTTGCTTTGTTCTTATCTTGACTTATCATATCATAATTAGTGTTTTCAATAGAGATCACATTTTTACACCTTGCACATAATCTGAAGACAGTTTGTTAGATATGTATTACAATTCATTTTATCAAATAAAATTAAGTCTTACTGTTCTACATTTTTAAAAGACTCTTGAAAACCATAACTAGACATAGAATTAGAATCAGAATTTTTAGAATCATTTAAGAAGTCGTCAGATAAACTTAATTCTTCTGTATCTTCATCATTAGCATTGTCCAGATTAGACCTTAAACAAAAACAATTAATATAACGATATTTTTTTTGTTTTAACAGTAAGTTTATACTTTAAATCAGAGGTCATCAAATAGGCGGTATGAGACTTGTGGACAAAATGTATTCCTTAAATTATAATTTTTAATGGTTAACTAAATTAGGTTTTCATTTTGAATTAATTTTTTTAGGTTAAATATGTACATTGAATTTTGATGTCCTTTAAAATCCTTAATGTGACCAGTCAAAGGTTGTTAGTTGGTAACCTCTGTTTTAAAATGGTATAATATCCAGTTCAAACATTTCAAGTTTAATCTAGAGCCAGATTTAGACATGTGGCTGCACCCTTAGGAATAATATATTATGGAGGGATCCCAAATAAATGATCTGAACTATATATCATTTGAAAATCAAATGAAATTTATTATTGTCTGTATACTGTAACTGTAGACATACTACATACTAACTACTTGGTAATTTTAGTATTTTACTAAATAAATTATGAAAATAATCAAATTGCATAAGTAATATCAGATTTGTGGAAAATGACTACAAACGTAATAATAGGCAATAATTATAGTTTATACTAAAACTTATGTTAACTAGTAAACGAATCTAATAGTTTTTGACAAAGAATTTTTCATTTACAATTTTGACACACGATTCCCGTTCCACAAATGTTTATTTAGAAACACATTTTGTAATAGTATAGTGATGATGTAGGGAGCAAAAACTTGTCTTTTTAGTTCTTGAATCAAAGTACACCACTAATTGTTATATTTTTATTTAACAATAATTATGCGTAATATAGAAGTGAACTATCATATGTTTGGTGAAAATTTAATTTTAAATGAAAAAATAAGTTCCATATTACTTGACACTTTTTTTTTAGATTTAATAAAATTATATTTACACTATTAGCTAGAACAGCTCAATAATAAAATAAGATAATATTTAAATATGTTCAAATATAAATGAAATACATTTTTCTGTATTTTATCATTAAATAATTACAAAACTGTAAGACCTAGGCTGCAGCCCTTTCAGCACCCTTCACCCTAAATCCATTTAATAACAAACTATACCTTTAAGTATTACATTTTTAAAGGTTGTTATGACTTATGAGAATTAATAAATAAGTTAATGTCTTAAGCTCTAACGATTTTAGTTAAATCGGTGTTCCTATACTACCAATAAAATATTTTATGTCAGTTTAAACTTTTGAATTTTTGATAGAAAACAATGAGTTGATTCTTAGTTAGTTTTCATTAAAATAAAATCAAAAATATTAGTATAAAAAAATAAAGATAAAATTGCCTGACTGTTTTTTTACGAAATTTACCTATCAATGGTACTAATCAATTCACCGGTTAATGCATTCCAAACATTAATACAACCAGCAAGGCATGTACTAACAATAATATTTCCATAGGTAGCAATACATTCAATTGATTGTGTGTGCCCTTTAAATTCAATTGGAACTGCTTCTAATATAACCTGAATAAGAATTTAAATCTACAAAACTTAAATAAAATGAAATTAAACTATATTACAAACTATACATACTTGTATACCAGAGTCATGTTGTATATAACTCACATCATGGCTCCAACCAGCTCTCCATTCAGCATAGTTACGACTACAGACACATCGGTACAACATTATCAATGTGTAGACTAGCACTAATATGCTAATTAAACATAGAACAGCAATCAATATTAATTCTGATGGTGAAGTAGGTATAAAAGGTTCAGATGATTGATCAATAACATTGATGTCTTTTCTACTTTCCAGTGGCGCTACTATATGAGTATCTAAAATAAATTATAATTCAACATTTAACAACAACTTTTTTTAGTCCAAACAGATATGATCAAAGTAGGAATATGAGCATACCAACAAAATCAAAAGGGTCAAGAGCAGCAGCAAAAGACTTCCAATGGGATGGAAAAGATTTTTCCGCATCATTTAGAGATTCACGCAATGACATTGCTTCCTCTGGTGTCACAGAATGAGCCACGTGTATAGGTTGTAATACAGACACATAGGATCCAGCGACACTCATATTATACATGCCCAATAAAAATTGCCAGTTATACCAAGAGAGTCTTGGCCAATGGGGCCATTTTTCTGCATTTAGAAGTTGCACATAATATGGTAAATCATGTTCTTGAGATTGATTAGCCTAACATTGAAATTACAAAATTAGTAATAAGACATAATATCAACAAAAATAATGATGATTATTTAATTATTGATAAAACACCTTTAGGTTAGACTCATATTCTTGTTTTACAGTATATCTAGCTTTGTTTTCAATTATAACAGCTCGTCGACCCTCTTCCCATGCAAGAGGAAAATGTATATTAGATCGTTCTTGAATATATGGTTTCTCAGTAGTTACAGATTTTCTTAGATCAAAAAATTCTTGCACAGTTTCTGTGTTATATATAATACCAGATATCCAAAACACCATAACCATCATTAACACTCGCTGAACAATTCTTGTAGCTGCCCAAAGGTATAGGAATCTCAAACGTTTAGATATTGGTTTGCGTCGGGGATCTTCTAAAGAAGCCATAATTTGCAAACCATTCAAGCGTGGATGAGAAGCAGATTTTAACATCACACCACTTCGACTTGAATGTTTTAATGCTGGAGGATTAGATTTTTGCATTTTATTGGCCAAATTAGCAAATGAAAACGGGTAATATGTCTTTTGGTAAGTAGAGTCATCTACCGATTTCATATTTAATGATATGAGAGCAAGAAAAAAGAACATTTGAAAAAAGTAGTCACATAACAAACCTACTATGGCAAATATACAAAATTCCTGGAAATGTTATTCAAAATTAGATATAAATTAAAATATTGAAGTATAAAATTACATTACTTGAATTGATGAAACAAAAGTCAATAATCCACCAGTTAAAATAGTAACTTCAATTAAAAGATTTTGAGTTATGGCCCATCCTTCTTTACTTAAACCTTGGGCCAATCGTATTTTTACATCTAAATTTGGTGCTGTCGAACCAACTGATTTTATTATGATCAACATATTTTCTAGACCAACAACAATAACTAAATAAGGAAAAACCTAAATAGTCATATAAAAATAATATTTTAAAGTAAAACAATTTAAATTAAATTAGTATAACAATATAAATTAAATTACCATTTGACTTTGAATATTTATAGTAAAATCTAATCCAAATAAAAAACAAAGCCCCATAGTTGTTAAAAGAGTAGATACAACTGTAAAAACAGCTCCAAAACTAATCCCAACCTATAATAAAAAAATGGTTTGATTTAAATAAAATTAAATATATTGTAAAATAAATAAATATTATACCTTAGAGACAAATATGTCCATTTTTTTAATAGAGTAATAAATGTACCCAAATAAAAGCATATAACACGAGAGTAAAAAAAATATTGTTTCATAATTTATTTCTCCAGGATAGTAAATATGTAAAGTTGAAGTGTCTGAAAGAATTTGATTTGATTTAACATGCACGGGGTAAATTTGTTTCAAATGAGTTTTCAATCCTTGTATATACCTATGTTTAAAAAAAGGTTTATTTTATTTTAAAATACAATAATTTAAATGTTATTACTTATTAGATAGTTACTACCTACAGAAATCATAATAATTTTGTAATAAATTGGTTGTAATAATAAAAATTAAAAATTATTTTTAATTACATTTTTAAGGTTATACCTTATAGCTATTAATAATTTGTTTTAAAATTAAGTAATATATTATTAAAAAGATGATTTACGGTGGTACAAGTTGTTTCATAAATATTGTAATAGCAAATTGGACAACTCTTTGTCGAGGATGTACAGAATATCTCCTAATTCCGGTTTCTTTAAGAGGCATACCAAATAACAGTTCTGGAATACTAATTTTTATATGAGATGGGCTCTGAAAAACAAAAGGTGTTATACAAAAATGGGTTATAAAATATAATATAAATTAATGTAAATATATACCTGATAAGTAAAAATGGTTTTTTCAATGCTGCTATCAGTGCGGAACTCTTCTAAATCTTGATGCCACAAATTACTTGGTGATACAAGTAAACAACTGAACTCTGGCAATGTCTTTACATCAGAATTAATGTTTTCTATGTGTAGACAGACATCGTTTAAAGAAATTCTAATGAATAAAACATATTTTATTTTACAAATATAAGAATAATATTCAAAAATTATTTCAAATGAGTACTTGTTATCTAATTGATAATTTCTAATGATATCAACTAATTTGAATGATTCAGCTAAAGGGCCTCTGAAGGCATCTGACAAAACTAAATTATCCAACCATGGGGTTACCATTGATCTCATAACTATCTATAGAGAACCACAAATATAATTTGAAAATAAATATTTCAAATTTAAATAGTAGCTTATGAGACTAGGTTATTTAAAATAGGTTACTTGTTGAATATACACACTGGGTTGTCCATTAAACCATCGATTTGTAACATTATCTGGCTTATAAGAAGGTGTAATGGTTGATTGTACTACATTGCTGAACAAAGGTAATCCAAACAGTGATAAACTAAAACAATGTATTTTATTACACAAATTAAAATATTATTAGTACTTATATGAAATAGTATTTCAAATTTTGATAAATTAAGTTTAACATTAAAAATACTGTGGAATTAATAAAAATTTAACAAAAATCAACACCTAAAGCGTCTATAATCATCAATTCTTTTTACAATAAAAATATTGTTTAAGTTCAACTTATTTCATATATAAATATGATTAACATGATATATATATATGATTAATAATTATACTATAAATTAAATGAATAGGTAATTCATACTTATAAAATTATCAATTATTATAACTTGTTATTACTGTGAATAAAGGAAGATTATCCATTTTAGTTGAGAAAAGAAATGTTGAACAATTACCTGCATACAACAACAATTACAGTAGAAATTGTTAATGAAATGACGGGATGAGATGCACAGAACAGGCCATAGGAGTAATATAACTGTGACACTTTGTCTGGTAGACGTCTGGGCACAGCCAATTTTGTCCAATTTGGGTCTCCCATTTTTTGTAAGGATTCTGCAAAATGTGTTTTGGTGATTTAAAAAACACTCAAGAAGTGGGCAATTAAAAAAAAACAAATATTGCCATACAATGTTCACGTGCACATTTTATATAGATGGTTAAGACAACTGAAGACTGAGCTCTGAGCACAGTTAGTAGCAGCTAGTCGACATTGATTGTTTATTAAACAGTTGAGAGGATAAAATGCGTTATATTGTGTTCTATCCTGACCATCTCGTACAAGCTGTAGCAATTGGTGACGTTACTTGGCATGTGTTATCCAATCACTATAATATAAAAAATATATCAAATACGAACATTAATCCACCGAGGATAAAAATGAAACGTCGACGTTAAACAAATATAAGCCAAACATACTCGTTTGTTATCTGTAAAAAAATAAGAAATAATAATAGAGAAAAAACAATAGAAATTCAAATCTCGGTCTTTAGAGTTTAGACTCTACAACAGTCTTGAAACATATTACTTTATGTCTATAGAGTAGCAACGTTAACATTTTAACAATAAATTAATTTTATATATCAATTACAAGCGTATGAGTATGATATAAAAAAAAAATAATATAATAATAATGAATAACCAATGTCCAATACAATTTACCATAGGGCATAGAAGACATGCCGTCACCAACCATTAGAACGACGACGTGATACTCATAGATAAGTATAATACTGATATATATATATATATTGATAACAGACATTTCTTACAACGGATTATGCGTAGCTCAGTCCACCAGCTGACCCCAGTGCCACGGGAGAACTGGGGTATCAGTGTATCACCCGGTGCTACTGTAGATATAACCAAATACAACTACTGACTCTGTACAGTGGATAATGAACTTGTTGCTTGCTGTTACGAGTTTACGACTGTACTAGTTTTTTTCCAAGTGATTAGTGATTAGTGATTAGTGATCACTAGGTTATAAGTCAACGGGAGACAGCTACTTGGTGACTGGAGTATGCAGTTTCTCAGATGCTGTAGTTCCACTGTGACTATATCATCCTACTCTGTAGGCTGAACGAAATACTCAAATCATAGTCAGGAGCATAGATAAAATATCTATTTTATAGGTCTATGATATAAATCCAACTTTGCCTATGATCACTTATTGGTCAGGAACGCAGTTTAAACACAGAGGTGAAACATATTCTGCGGTTTAAACCCGGAGCAAAATAATCAAGTCGCTGCCTATTGTTCCAAACTATATTTATTCCAAATTGCATTTGTACGAACTGAATTTTATTACGCAATATATTTTTCAAGTTAAAAACAAAATATGTTTATTAGAACATTTGGAACAACTGTTATTTGAAATACATTGGTTAAAAGTATTAGTTTAACCATGGCTAAATAATGATAGAGTCATGACCATGCACCACATGGTTAGAACAATCAATCATAGGAATACAAATACTGAAATACATGTTATAATTATATCACTTGTAAATGATAAAGTTTAAAGAATAAAAAAAGATTATATCACCAGGACTGTAGCCAGGATTTTTGTTTGTTGGGAGGGGGAACAATATTTTATTGCTAGGGACAGGGTTCAACCGGCTATAGTACGCAAGTTCGATATTTCGGAGGGGGGCTCAAGGCACTGAATGCCCTAAAGCCCCTCCTCCCTCAAAAGCTACGACCTACGGAACCGTATAACACCGACTATATGTCTACATTATGAAAAGACTATTTTCATAAAGTCTGTGGTTTTATAGGTAGGTACTTTTATCATGCAGTTGGTCAGCAACAGAGACTCAGGCAGCCAGGCAACGAACCCCAACGAAACGATGCCAGACAGGCTCTGCGAGTTTCTAATATCTGAAAAATAGCAGTCTCTGAAGGCATCAAACAGCCCAGTATAGCCTACCTATATACTGTATACTTTTAAAGTTTGTGTTTATGATCTCTGAACAATCAGCGGACAACGAGCTTAGATGAAGCAGATTATCACATGTACCTACTCACAAATAGTTTAAGAATTAACGAAAATAAAGTTTTTGGTCCATATTATGTTTTAACAAACATTTCACATTTTCACACCGACCACCTCAGGCCTCAGCTAAGTAGCTTAAGTGTTATAATGGGTTATTGACATACCTACCATAATTGCTATTGGGCTCGGAGTGATCCATCCCTCATGATATTTAACAACCCATTTCCCCATAATTGTAAGGTACGGATAGGCTTTCTCACTCTCAAACTTGGGATATCCGTGTTGGTTGATTCTTTGGGTCTCAGCCGTTGGAATCGACCTAGCTGCCTATTTTTTATATTAATTCATTGAAGATATTGAAATTAAGGAGCAGTTAATACTGAAAAATATTGAATTATTAGATTCACAATGCAGTGTCACCACGGAGAAGTATGCGTTGTTTCATGCAGTAAACATGTATTTTCCATTTGATACAAACTACAATTAATGCAATATAAAATAAACTAACATTGGAATGAATATTTTGGAACAATGAGCCTTGAACAAAAAAATTTGTAAGGGCTAGTGGCATAAATAGATTGTGGAACAATTGGTCGTTGGGACAAATGTACATTTTGAATATTAATTAAAATTTGAACAAATTGACTTCGGAACAACTGTATAGGTATTTTGTGGAAGGTAGTGAATACTG
This sequence comes from Myzus persicae, assembly GCF_001856785.1. NCBI lineage: Eukaryota > Metazoa > Arthropoda > Insecta > Hemiptera > Aphididae > Myzus > Myzus persicae. Next base: position 15,252 of record NW_019104014.1, read on the forward strand.
AATACTGAATAGTGAATAATGATCCACCCAATTCTATTAGGCCATTCGTATCATTCGGACAATCGTACCCAATACCCATTATCACCACCAAGTAATCTAATGCCGTGATCGCCACTCATCGACTCGTATTATTCTGTATTCATTATTATTATTATTATTGCCGAAGTAATAATAAGGTATTTAGCGTTAGTAAAAAAAAAAAGTAACATAAGTAATAATAGTAATAATAATTTTCTTTACGGTAGTACGGTTGCCAAAACCCATTAGTTTTAGTTTTTGTGCGATATTTCTGTGTTCTGTCCACAAACAATAGAACACAGTGCCGTGTTTTCGTTTTTGTAACCCAATCGTTTTTCAATTTGTATTCGGAAAGATTTAGGTAGTTATTTTATTTGTGTTTTCATTTATAGAACATTACACTGACGAATTCACGGGGCGTAACACTAACGTAAACATACAATTTTCGTTGCAGGAATGTCCGACGGGGACATGATCAAAGACGGCGTGGATAAGTTGGCGATTCACGACGACGATGAAATCGATTCTAACTACAAGCCGCCACCAGAAAAATCTATTGAAGAGCTCTTGAATGCTGACAAAGAAGACGCGAGCTTGCAAAAATACAAAGAAAAATTACTGGGTGATGCTAACAGTGGGAAAATCATTTTTGGTAACTATAATTAATTGCAATTATTGGGAAGTGTATTGTATCTAGGTAATTAATAACACATTATTACAGTAATATATTTTAATAATGAATGTTTTAAAACAAATTTTATTGCAAAGTATTCCGCTTTATATACTTGTATAATAGTTCATATTTTTGGATTCATTTTTAAATTTAATCTAGGTTATTCCTTTAAAAATAAGTTTATACTTATTTCAATACCTTCATTTTGTCTTGAAATAAATAATTGTTATAAGTATATTAGAAATTTCTGTGGGTAACTACAATATAAAATAAATATTTTTACCAAATTATATTGCTATTTAAACTTAGTATAGTTTGAAATTGTTTTATTTAATTTAAAATAAATATATTAGAACAATAAGATCTACAATATAAAATTTATTTTTTTTAAACTCCAACAGTTTCTTTTATACAATTTATATTTCAATTCTTAATTATTGATGTAATATAGCAGTTATTTAACTTGTATTTAATTAAAATTTAACCCTGTACTAGTCGCCTAGTTATGTATTTTTTGATTAGTTGCAATAGTCCTATTAGTATTATGTCCCAGTCAGTATTATAGAATTTACCATTTAATTTACAAAACTCTGGGATACATAATATGTAACTCATGCAACTGATGAAGGGTTAATACTTTAATAGGTGTAAACATGCTAAGTTGAATTAAATTTTATTTCTAGATGAAAATAATCCAAATAAAGTGATCGTCAAAAAATTGGCATTATGTGTTGCTGATAGACCAGACATGGAACTTGATTTGTCCGGAGATTTAACAAATTTAAAAAAACAGGTTATTATTTTATTTTAAATTTTAAACCATTTACCATTTTTGTAGCATTTTACAAATATAATTACATTTTAGGTGTTCATAATAAAAGAAGGAATATCATACAAAATTAGAATAGATTTTATAGTACAACGAGAAATTGTTCATGGTCTGAAATATGTTCAAAAGACTTATCGTCTAGGTGTACCAGGTAATATTGTTAAATTGGCTTGATATAATAGTACTTAAAATACCAGAGATCACTAGTAAATACTTTTCGAGAGACACTTTAGAAATTCAGGTTTTGGGAGCCAGGGGGCCATACAAATTATATGTTTAGGTTTATTCAAAGAAAGTTAAAGTAAAATTAATAAAAAACATCATTTATTAATTTACCCTCAGATAAAAAAATGTCCTCTTTTTGGGATGAATAAAGGTCATCTACAGGCTGCATGTTACCTCCTTGACACCATTTGGTACCTTTACTATGTACAAAACAATTGATAATTTTAATTCATGTTTAAAAACTGTATGTTAAATGTTCAACTTAAATATTTATATGATTCATTATTATTTTAAAAAAAGTATATTTTTTATTTAAATTTTGTTCAATTGAAATTGTAACTGAATTAAGAGTAAACAATTAGAATTTAAAGGATACTAAAATATCTGATTAAATAAATGTTTAAAAAAAAAGTACCATTATTAATGATGTAGTGTATACAAAATATGTTGATACATATAAAATTGAATTTTTTTATGCAAATAGAAATTTTAACTGAATTCCAGTACATGTCAATAATTATCAGTATTATAACTAGCAGTTTAGATATCCAACACTACTGAAGTACATGCCGTATAATATCCAATTACTTTTATTACTATTCAAATATAGTCATAGTTATAGTATTTGAATAAACTATCAAAATGTATAATGACATTGCTTCAAGAGAATTATTAATTATATTTGTAATGTTACATTTTTTTTGTTTCACTTTATTAGATATGATTATTTTATTATTATCTAAGTGTGGTATTCTGCATAATAATGATATTATCCCTATGCCTTATTAGTTATCATTTGGATATAAAAAAAATGCTCAAATTTATTTTAATTTTAAATGTTTCCATTGAAATAGGTATATTATTAAAATTATATTTTTTTAAAATCAGCACATTCACCATTTGGGAGGGGTTTATAAGTATAACTATTGTACATATATTTTTTAACAATAACGTCACAAATCAATGTAGCCATGTATTCATTATAAACAAAAATTTAAGGTTCATTTTAACATGTCATAGATGGTGAAAAAATGTATTTTATTGTTTATAATTTCTAGTTATTTATATAATTATCAGTTATTATTTTTATTAATTTAGACTACAGGCATAAAGAACTATAATCAAAATTTTAAATTATTGATCAGTTATTAATATGTTATTTGTAGATTAATTTATTTTTCCAGATTAGTTAGTTTTGTACTTATTAGTTATTGTGACTATCTGATTAAAAAAAAAACCAATCCTCTTTGTTTTTCCAAAAGGTAGCAGATTTTGAGTATGAGTACCTTCCATAGTTTTAGCCTTTTAGGGTCAACAAAATGGGTTGTTCACCAATAAATTTACCTGTACTGAAGAGTTTTAAAATATTTGTTTACCAAAATACAATTTTGCATCATAATTGGATATTTGGATCCACAAACTTGAGTATTAGGTATGAGATCATGTTCTTGGAAGATCATAACATCTTTTTCGCTGTATTGTTAATCTCGGAGCAGTATAGTAGACACTAAATAGGAAATTTGGAATTTAGTACATCATAATAAAATTGACATGTTTAATTTTTAGTCTCATGTAGTCAAAGTGAGTCGGTAACCAATAAATTCCATTTATTCTTTAATTTCCAATAGTAACATCTATAACTGGGGGAAACTGTTTCGAATTTTAAAATGGCCCTGCTGAGAAATTCACGATTTAAAAATTTAGTATTTATTTATGGTTAATTTTTATTTGTTTTGCTGCAAAATAGTTTGAGGTAAACTAATCAACATTTTCATTAATAATTTATACAATTGATAATATGGTAACTTTTTTTTAGTTGACAAAATGACTCACATGGTTGGATCGTATCCACCAAAGATGGAAATTCAGAGTTATACAACACCTGCTGAAGATGCTCCTAGTGGCATGATGGCACGCGGCTCATATACGGTCCATTCTTTATTTACGGATGATGACAAAAAGGAACATTTAAAATGGGAATGGGTATTTGAGATTAAAAAAGACTGGAAGGATAACTAATTTACAGGGAATTTACAATATCAGTTATAAATTAAAATCATAAATTTATAACAATTTAATTACATAAACAAATGATTAATAAATTTATTTTCATTCATCTTTTTCTTAGATTTATAGATAATTTTAATTTTAATAAAAATCCAATTTTTATTCGTATTATTACTACTATTATTTTTGTAATCTTCGATAATTGAACATTGCATGGTTATTTATAAATATATATATCTGTAATTTTATATATGTATGCATAAATACTATTTTGTTTAGACTACTACGTCTTACTATGGTGCCAAAGTTTTAATTTGATCAAAATTCTTTCTACTTGCTCTGGTCTCTAATAAGATTTTCATTCAATTATGTTTACTTAATATTTATAGGGACCATGAGATTTTTATCGAACAATATAATATTTTAGTTTTTATTTTAACATCACTAAAAAATTAAATATTGTATTTTTGTGAAAGGAAAATTAATTTTTTATTGTAATTTTTTTTATACCTCATCGTAAATAATTATATTCAATTACATTCATAAGTTTCTAAGTGTTATGTAATAGATCAAATAATAAATCATTATTGAAATATAAACATTTTTTTATTGTTTTCAAATTGCAAGCTAATACTAGTTATAAATTATATAAATAATAGTTGTGATTACATTGTCTCTGAAAATAGATTAAATTGTAGGAGGAAATATGTAATTTCTAAAGACATAATTATTTTTTTAATCAAGCGGAATTAATGTTTTTAAATTTCTTCTACTATTAGTATAAATTAATTTAACTGGTTTTATTTTCATCTTATTAATAAAATAATAAATATGTCAAAATCAATGTTTTAAAAAAAATATTTATGTATCATTGAAATGAAACAATATATTTTATTATTAGTGGCGACGTCTATCTCGATCTCTTCTGTCATGTTTGTGGGTTCGACTGCGACTACGACTACGTGAACGATGTCTACTGTGGCGGCTACGTGACCTGTCGATGTGTAAATAAACCATTATTTATAATTTCTTAGTATAAAAACAAAAAAGTACCTAGACCGTCGGTGACGTTCATTTCGATCACCACTTCTAGACCGGTGACTTCTTTTGTCATCTCGTTTACAACGCTCTTGTTCATCAAATTTACGCCGAGCTTCATGTCTTTCTTCATAATTTTTCTATTATAAGGAATTAAATAATTTATTTTTACATTTTAAATTTGTTAATAATTATATTGTCTCACTTCAAGTTCTGATAGTTTTTCTCTTATTTTAATAAAACCTAAATGTAATTTTCCTCCAAAATGGTCAGCTAATCTTCGATCGTTATCATGAATACCTAAATAAGCTGAACATACATCACACACTCTTAATTTTTGCTGTTGATAACTGCTAACAGGCATAGAATTTCTATAAGTATCTTCTGCTTCTGATTTTTTTTTACGTAGATCTTCAATCTTTTATCAAAGAAATGTATTTATATATATTAATCTTGTATCAAAGTAATGTATTTATATATATATTAATATTTTATAAAAAAAAGTTATATCTAACATACTTCTCCCATCAACTTGAGACTTTCATCAACTAAACCTTGGGCACCCAATTCTTCAGCTTTGGCCAATGTTTGTCCTATCTTCTCAGCTAACTCATGAACAGCATTGGCTTTTTCAGCTACTTCAGCAGTAAGTTCTTCCTGAGTTTCTAATAGTCGTTTTCGAGCTGCTTCAGTCCTGCGGTCACAATCACTAATAAACGCTTGTAAATGTTCAGTAGCCTAGAGAAAAATAATAGAGGATTAGTTATTTTTAATTGATACTCATTTATCTAAAAATGATAAATTACTTCATCAACTTACATCCACATCATAATAATGATCAAACTTCTGTTGAGCTTTTTCAAAATCTGCTCTTAATGCATTATCGTGTATTTTTGGACACTCTCCAATGTCCATGCGCTGAAATAATATAAAAATTTAATAATATAATACATCAAATAACCTAATATGGGAATTAAGGATTTACATGGAAAAATATCAGGTTGACCTGGAAACATGAAAATATACACAATATAGGGAAAATAGCATTATATTAATTAATGACTTACGTATCGAGTACTTAACAACCTCAAAACTTACACTTGCTCACTCTAAGAAGATACATGGCCTGAATGAATTATGTTAAATAAATATAAATAATATAACATAACATTAAGCAACAAAATATAATTAATGTATTGTAACAGATAGCTCTGTCGTTGTCTCAAAATTTTTTGACTTACAGACAGACGACCATTTACAATTTGCTCACCGACATTGAAGCATTGATGGCGAGCATCTTCCCCATCTTTGTATCATTGTCTTGAAACGAATCAAAACACAATTCGTTTTTGACTATTCCTAGAGAGGGTGACAATAATCAGGATTAAGAGTAAAACATTCGCATTCAAATAGACGTAAATTAACTGAGTTGATGTACGTACTGTCTTCGATGAAGCTACATTTTCAGAATAATTTCGGTAGATAATACCGATTGATAACTTAGAGATAATAATTAACTACTCACAAAAGATTTGTCGATATCATGGTAGGCTTTGTAGATAAGTTCTTTTTAAGAGTAGTGAACAATATAGAAGTCAAAGAAAATTTACCCTACAATTAATTAAAAAAAAAAAATTATACTAAGGCTATGAATGAATTCCCTAAGTTTATTTTACCTATATATTATTTACAAATGCAAAATTAATGTTATGTATTAAAGAATGTCTAATTGAAATTTAAATATTTTACTGGTAAATATATTATATTTATGAAGAAAAAAGAGTTAAGCATTTTTATGTTTTAATTATTTGGTACTAGGAAGCAGATTTTTTGAACTTTAAAAGTATTCAAGTATGTAAGTAAATTCAGAAATAATTATTTTAAGTAAACAATTTTCATTAAAAATTCTAGTTTAAAACTCGAACATACCTTACAGTATTTGAGTAAATTGAATAGTTGTTGATAAAATTGTGATTATGGATGAACAAATACGTTTACAAAAAAATAACAGTAATAAAATTCTTGTTTGACTTATTGTCAAAAAAATAACTAACTACCTAAACTATAGTTATGATTTTTGAGCATGTATTCTTAAAATTATAAATGGTTAAAAACATCATCCGTGAAATTTATCAACAAAAAAAATAAACATTTCTTCACAAACATTTATTAATAATTATAAAATATAGATGATATCAATGGTTCGAGATCTGAATTGATACTTTCTTATCTTAGTAACTATGTACGGATAGCTAAATACCATTTAAGATATTATAATTTATGGACATATTTAGGAAATTTGTGTTCATCTATATTAATTTATTTTGAAATTCTATGAAAATTTCTAGAAAACCCTTCAATCTGCACTAGCTTACGAAATATATAGTTAAAACCATAAAATTAACTCTTAAACATTCAAAGTATGCACTAAAAGTTTCATATTTTCAATCTTTAAGGTAAGTTTTGAGCATACATTAACATAATGTATGGAATCTGCTTCCTAATTATTACAAAGTATTAATTTGAAATTAACAACTAAAAATAAAAAATCTCATTGAGAATATATCAAATAAGTTGTTCAAGTTTAATTGAACATTTTAAAATATAGGTTTTTATTAGTATAGGTAATAATGTAATATTAACTTAAAATTAGTACTATAGTTACATAATAATAATATCCTTAGTCATTATAAATAGTTTCATTATTATTATTATTATTATTATTAGGTTATTATTGATTGGATTATTAATAAGAAAATATAAATTAACAATATCTTAAATCCCATAAAACAAATAAATAAATGAAACATTGTTTGTTTTAAGTCATATATAACAATTAATATTATTCAATTAACTCAAAAATAATTGTTTATAAACTTAACATTTTTAAATTTACATACGATTAATATGTTATTGAGGAAAAATAAGAAATTATTAATTTTAGTCAGCAATATTCTACATAATATCTATTATCTACCTATATACAATTGTATGAACATATTTTAAACAATATTCATGTTTTTTTCTCCCTAATAAAGAATATGTAAACATAATTAAAACCCAAAAATTATTTACTCACGTTTTCTGGAAGTATTGAGTTAATTTATTATGACAAACTTAATTATTTCTATATAATAAATACTATAAGCTTTTACATAAAAACGAACACTACACATGTTAATTATAAGGTAATGAATACAATACAAATTAACGAACATAATATATAGAAATACTCACAATAATAGATGATTTGTCAAGACTTTGATAATACTACCTACTTGTTATATTAAGTTAAGTATAACTGTGTTTAAATACAATTTAACTGTTACCAAAATGTTTAATCTGATAAGTGATATGAATAATAATATTAAAAATTACCTATCAAATTAAATCCGAGAAACAAATAATTAAAATTGTTGTAACTGCACCTAAACCAATTTATTTAATAATATGCCAATTTTACAAACACATATTTATTTTAATAATGTTTTATATCTAGTTTAATTTTTATAGTTGACTCATAAAAAATGTATATATTACTTTAGTAGGCACCTAAAACGTTTTTTATTTATTTAAACCTGACAAGCATAAATTAAAATATAATACATTATCAATACTTAATTAAAAAGATAGTTGGGATTGCAAAATTAGTTATTCTATACTAAAAATGTATTATTAATATTATAGGTAAAATTATATAAATATGATATTTGTAACAAACTAAAAATATAGATAGACACATGGCAAAGTTAATAAGTTTTATCCTAGAATCAAAGTACTTAAAGAAACAAATATATTACATAGAATATCACAAATATTATTTAAGTAGCTTATGGCGACAGAAACTTTTTATAGTTTATAAAATGTTTAATAAAAAAAATGTCACTAAAAAAAGTTTAAAAGAAAATATTGAACTAATTTAGTTCAGACCGATCAATACTACTGGTACAATATTAGTAATACATCCTATATATGTAAGTAAAAAATGATGCATATACAATAAAATAGTCAGTGCTCATAATACAATTTTGCAAAAAATATGTAGTGTTTAGTTATAATATCCATTTTAATCAAGTTAATACTAGTAAAATGTAAAAACTAAAGCGATTGATTTAATAAAAATATATTGAAATTGGATATAGTATTGTGGATGAGTATATTTTGCATTTCTAATAAACAATAATACATTAATAAATAGCACAAATAAAATAACTGGATGGACATGCAATAATTAGTTCTGATTTTAAAAATATGTCTCAATTTATTTAATGCATTTCAAAATGTTTTTATATAGTAATTATATTATGTGACATATGTTGTAATTAGAGCACTGTAGGTACATAAGATGATTCTAGGATATTTTATCTATGTGTATAATATTATACATGAAATATTTTAATTTAATTAGGTACAACAATAATTGTGTTAAAAAAAATATTAGTATGAAATCATTTACAAAAAGTATTAATAATTTAAAGTTATTTTAGTGCACATAGTATACATTATATAAAAGAGAAAAAATGTCTTTTTATCAGAATTAACACTAATAGTAACAAAATGTTGTTGTATATTAACAAATACTATACCCCAAACGTTAACTATTGTAAGTTACTAAGAATAACGATTTTATTTGAGAGAGAAAACAAATATTGCTGTAAAAATATATTGTTCTCTGTTTTAATTTAAGCATATGTACGATGAACCTAGGATCATGCTTTTGAATTTATATAGTTTTAGAATAATGTTTGAATACACTTATTTTTATCATATTATTAATATTATAATTTATTTTTGACCAAAATGGGCTTTTGTTACGCTCCCTCGGTATTACAAAATGCATTTCATATATCCTCTGATATATCCTGATAGGTAATATTTATATTTTTATTGAATATTGGAGAGAACAATATTAACAGCTCAAAAATAATCAATTATTGAATTAAAATTAGTAGAATAAATAGTATGTCTATACTTACAGTAGATGCCAATATGTCATGAGGACAGCAATACAATAAGAAACTTTTACAGACTTTTGGATCATTGAACTGCACTTGGTATCTACTTGTTTCCCCTGTAATCATTATTATTAAGTATAGAAATATGAATTAGAATGATTTGAGGTTTTGAAGTTACCGTTTCTGCCAGTGCCCATGAGCTGGTCCAACATGGCTCTCATTTGGTCGTGCGCGGACATAGTTCACAGGACGCCGTACCAGAGGTCTAGATTAGTATTTTAAATTGTCAAAAAAAATAATTAACAGATATGTACCGGATACAGACTTAGGAGGTGAATTAAAATGGCGGTGTCAATTAAGTGAGAACTTTGAATTTGTAATTTGTACTGACGTGTTTAAGGTAAGGTAGAAACAAGTAACGATACTTGGGATTTGGGAATTTAACGTGTTAACACACTATAATTTACGATTTTGTGATGGTAAATAATCATCAATCATCAGTGGAAATTACACGATTGTTAAAAAATGTTTGACTTACAGTGTGACCAACAGATAATCCGTGGTACTACAATGTAACATGGTGCAATACTTACCATAACTAAAAAAGAGCGGGCGTTCAAAATATTTTAAAGGATAAGACTATAAACATAATAACAAATGATACGGATTGCCAATGTAGAACCATCTTTCTCTTCTTCATAACTTAACAAATATTTACTCTCTTGTCTATTTTCTTATTTGATATTGATTAGTTATTTAAAAATTAAAACTTTAAGTGATAAGTCTTTATGACTGAATGTATGTAAATGTTACTATTACCATTGTAATAATGTAATGTAACCATTGGGGCCATTGGGCCCCGCCATAATAGATATAAATCCACAATAATACACGGTGAATGTATATTATGTCTCACTAAACTCAGGAGTCAGGAGTCTTGTTTTTAGTGGTAAGTGTCCCGAAGACTGATTAAGTCTAATTGTTTTGACAATAATTTTAGAAAACAGCTAAACACGCAAATACACCTACGTTTGGTTTCCCGATTAAAGTATCATCGTTATGATTACAAAATGTTCAGACAATTTATTTAAATTTTACAGTTAATTCATTGTCACTAGTATTTATTTTAAATTTATTTGACAACAAGCTTCTTATTATAGGCATTACAATAAATATGATCACTTTTTTATCAGCACAAAAAACAGATGTAGCTAATTCTAATGGTTTCAAAAGTAATATAAATCTCTGCATTTTTCCCAGTCATTTTCGAAAAACTTTGGTTTTTTGGTCATTTTTTTTGTAAAATATAATTGATCTGCCATCATAACAACTATTACTGACCGTACTTATATATTCGAATATTACGGATATTCGGATATCATAATATTACTGTTGATCGTGAATATTCGAATTTTGTTATTTAGATTATCCGGATATCATATACCGATTACCTATCCGAATATTTAAAAAATCCGAGTATATGTTTCAACACTAATAAACGTCATACGACGAAGTACTGCCCATCCGTTGTTGTAAGCTTAATTATTGTAATATTCGTCGCAAACCAGAGTATATACTGATGACATACACTGCTCGACTTGGAAAGTTGGAAAAATAAAATAGAGGGGGGGGGGTAAAATCTGTTTACTTTAAAAAAAAAACGTTCCCATCACTTCTTAAACGTCACTGAGTTGTGGGAACTATGCCCTCTTACTCCCTAATACCCCTAATTAAATCATATCAACAATATTTATAAATAATCAATTTAAAAATAAAATAAAAATAAATATAATAAGTAATTAGTAACTACCTACTGTACATATTGTATTGTAGTTATAATTTATAAATAATATTAAACTAAAAGTGATAGTAAAAGTAAATAAATGAATAGTTTAGTAATAATTAGTTAATATTAACTAACTTATGGATCTCCGGTTTGTCATAACCGGAGATCATGATGGTATCTCTCGCATTTTGATAAAAATTCAGAATAATGTCCAGTGAGTTCCCCTTAAAAATAATAGTACAAGGGGTACTTCAAGTACTCTAAAACTTGAAAAATTAGTTGAAGTACTCCGTTCCACTGCACAACTAACATGTACTTTCTTTTAGATTAAATATATCTATTCAAATTGATAAGTACGATTTTTTCTAAGTATACACAAACACCTATTTATTTTAGATTCTGGGAGGCACCGATAACATTAAATAATATTACAATACCAACCTCTAATACAACAAAATACCTCGGTGTAAATTTCGATAAAAAATTGAACTGTTCACACCATATCCGCTGTACAAAACTCAAAATAAACACCCGCCTATGCTTACTTAGACAAATCTTGCACTCAAAGTCTAAACTAGCACTTCACACAAAACTTAACCTCTATAAACTCCTTCTAAAGCCAATCTGGACTTACGGTATTCAGATTTGGGGATCCGCCAAAAAATCAAACTTGAAGAAAATCCAAATATCCCAAAATAAAATTTTCCGCCTAATCACTAACGCTCCATTCTATGTGACAAATCAAACTTTACACTCCGACCTAAAAATGAAAACAATAGCACAAACTGCTACAAATTCCTATACTCGTTACCACAACTCTCTAAAAAACCCTTCCAAACAACCTAGCAAAAGATTTGGCTTTACCTATCCCAGGAAACCCCCCCAAAAGGCTGAAAAGAAAATGGTGCAGCGACCTTCTTTTTAATTAATCCCCTACACTTGTATATATATATGTATTTAGCATAATGCCCTAAGGAGTGTCGTCAGTTAGTGGGCGGCTTCTCCAACTCAAATCTTCATGTCAATTTATTCGTATTATCATTTACGCTTATTGTGCTAAATTGTATAGATTGTGTAATTCAAATAAAGAAAAAAAAAAAGATTCTGGGTGGAGCGATGAATGTATTGGACTTTACAATGATATGGTGTTTTTTTGTGTCTGTCATCACGGTTTCTTGCAGTAAAAGTGCTTCGATTTTCTTCAACGGCAACTTTTCTAGTAGGAAAGTGAATCTAGTTTGTGCATTCAAGAGGTCAATAATTTAAAATTCCCAATAGTTTTCAAAAACAACAGGAAAAAGAAACAAAAAATTAAGAAAAAACGGGAATTTTTAAGCAAAACCATTATTCGAAAAAATTGATTTTGGTTTTTAATGCAACTCTAACAAAAATGACCGTAGGGCGTAGATACATGCCTCACGATTTTTTTTAATAAGCATTTTAAGTTCAAATTTTGAATTTAACATGATGTTGTGGTTAAGAATGTACAATTTTTTCAATTTTTATAGCTAAAGATTGAAAATTTAAAACAAGGTTCCGCTTTAGGAGTTTTTTTCATAACCAAGAAATCTAAAAAAAATATGAATACAGTTTTTTTTTACAGACATTTTAAGTTCAAATTTGGACAAAATGACATATTAACACAAATAATAATGATTATCATTTTTATCATTTTATTGTAATTCGGTTCCAAAACAGTCTAATTTTACATTGGTATATTTGATATTTTTCCAACATCACTGATAATTTAAGAATAATATTTATTCAACTTACCGGCTACCATATTAATAATAAGTAATAACAATACAAAATATCCTAAACTGACATACTGTCTCCGCTGAGAATCGTTTTTCGTATACAATGATTTGATATCATTGAATTCAAATTTAATACCATCCATTACAGCGATCTCTTAGACACCTAATGTACAGCACAGTGACATCCACTTTCTCGCTTTTTGGTTTTTCTAAGTTAATATTACATTATAATATGATATTCCTATAAAAACCATATAAATATATTATTATCTATTGAGTAGATAATCGTTAAAATATCATATTATAATGATACGTTCATAATATTATTTAATACTTCCCGCACATATTTTATTTTATAGACATAATTTTTGACTTAGGAGTTCTACACATAATTACAAAATATAACTATACAAAATTAATTTTATTATAATATATACATATACATAATATATATAATATATATTTAAATTTATACTTATTGTATAAAACTTATACTTATAAGTTATAAGTAAAAACAATAATACAAATACCTATAATAGGTTACATACAATATTTGTTTAATTGTTTGTTGATTGAGAATTATAATTTCTATAAAGACTATTATATTATACTTCGAACCAAATTTGTAAGAAAAAAAAATTGGAAGTGTAATAAATTATATTTTTTAAAGCAGTTGATACTGTTGTATTGAGCGACTATGTTGTATGTTGTACATGTAATCAGTTTTTCAACGTCGTGCCAAAATGCGATGTGAAAAAGTGGTCACATGTTTATAGTTTTTCATAATTTATATTGACAAAAGTAATAAAAATAATAATAATTAAAATAATAATAATAATAATAATAATAATAATAATTCTAAATCGTTTTGGCCTATTGATGATGATGGTTTATTCGCTACCGTCGTCAATCCGACTACTCCTGATTCCAGACTTTCCCGTCCATGGATATATGTCTGGACATGGCTGACATGTGCGCATATACCTGACGCCTGACTTGTGCCACAGGTTGCACACTTTTGGATTGTTGCACTTCTTTGGCCTCTCCTTTAAGATAATAAAAATAAAAAGTTTTAAGAATAAAATCTATAGATAATTTTTTAATTTGTAGTAGACATTATAATGTATTACAAGTTAATTTAACACATAAGTAAGTCTATAGTGCTCTAAGTCATGTATAAGTATTAAGTAGTAGCAAGAAGATAACACTTATATTATAAATCATAGACTACAGATACACCGAATAGTTCGTTAATAGTTTTTTCCCCATTCATCGAATAATACACGTTGAATGTAGAATAAGTACACGACGAATGTAGAATATAATCAAGTTTTATTAATTTAGTTTAGGATATATAAAATAAAAAATAAAGTATTTCACACTTACCGATAAGTCACAGTGGAACGGTGTGAATGACTGTAATCTTGAGATTGATGTGGGATCTCTCACCCATTGGATGGCTTGCCAATTGGTGACGATCCAAACTTCAGGCATGCTCACGATATTGTCTAAAAATTTGATGAAACCCTCTTTGTGATGAGGTTGAGTAAACCAAGCCGCATGATAAAACAGTCCAAATGGAGCCCTATAACACGAAATTAATAATGTATCATGTATATTTAAATTATAATCTTACGTTGGCCAAAAACTCTCCATACGAAAGAATAATATTTTAAATAAAACAGGTGTTCCCCTTTTGGTTCAAAATTAAGTGCATGTCCCCCAACAATACAAAAACAAAAAAATTATATTTTTTTAATGTAATTATTTAGCACGTAGTTAGTATGTATTTGCATGACTAAACCCCTTCTTCGCTCAATCATTCCCATTTCGAAGCGAAATATTTGGATTTCTAACTTTTTTCCTTCGCTATTATAAGAATGCGGACTTAGTGGTATAAACGGAATTTTTTCAAATTGGTTTTCAGATTTTAGTGAAACGTTGTAACGTCCATTATAATCCAGTTTTTAAGATAACTTTACCTGTTACTAGTGAAATGTCTGTCAAAGTTCTTCATTAACATTTTTTGTACTCCATCTGCATCTGATGGATTACTACAAGCGTCTCCCATTGAACATCTGCCTCCGTTCAAATCTTGCCACATAACCATAGGGACTTCCCATACTCCTATATCATGAAGTTGTTTGTTATTTAATTGTAATTTGTACTCTATAATTGTATTTTACCTGGGTACGATCTGGTTGGACATGGTGGTATCATACAGTCATGGAACAATTTATAATCAAGTGTATATGGCCAGCTAGGAGGTTTGTTTTCGTAAATTGGCATTGAAGAATCATAAGTAAAGTTACTGTCATACAACATTTTGAACATTTTATTGCCTCCCACCTATAATTAAATTTCAACATGACAAACGTCCACTTATGTAACTTAAACGTATAATAATAATTTTGTTTCAACATACAGCTAAAAATGGTGCTCTCATTCCTCGAATGTCTTCTTGTCTGACTCCACCGTAAGCGGACAGTATTTCTCTTTGCCCAACAATTTCTTTTGTCCATTTCTTTTGCGAAAATTGTTCACCAAAACTATGAGAAACTGAATGCGAGGCGATCTCGTGACCACCAGCATATAGATTTTGTACTTGGCTGTAATCTGTCCACTCATGCGATACGTAAAAAGTAGCACTTATCGGACAGCCATTGGGATTTACTCTGCCTTTTTCAAATAAATCGGTGTAAAGTCCTTTGTTTAGATCGTTAACTGAATCATCAAAAGTTAATAAGACAATCTGCGGAGTTTCTTCTGGTGCAATATCGCCTATTAAATATTTTATACCATGAATAGTGTAATTTTTATACAGGCAATCATTTCCAGGTGTGAAACTTACCGGGTATTTCTTTGCCTCCACAACTACAGTCTGGTAATTGGCAAACGTCCTTTCGACATTTCGCAGCAGTTTTATCGGGTTGCGGAGTTGGATAGATTGGATCAGGCCTGTAATTCAATTTTAGAATGTAAATATTAAATTTTGATCGTTCATTTGTATCAAATATATTACCGAGATGGTGCGTATTTGTAAACATCTACAAATTCCGAAGCCTTACTGACAATGGATGTAGATGGCTTTAATGTCGGTCTTGTTCTCCTGTTATGATTATATTCGTTAAATGATGATTGTGTACAAAGTGTATAATTTAATAGTAAAGATAAATTACAGTAAAATTTAACTTACCCAACTGCAGGAGTTCCTCTATCGATATCATTACTGCTTGCTGTCGTATATGTTGCACCTCCACGCACTCTGCCTCTATTAAATACAAAAACATGTATTTAAAACTATCAAACGCTTTTTAATTAAATTACAATTAGTGGCCATATATGAGGCACTATGTTCGTAATTTTAGTAGTGACTGATATATACAGTTAAATGCGTCAAAGCTCACGAATGCAAACATTTTTTAAAAACATTTTTATCAAAAAGCATTTATAGAGTGCAGAGTTATTTGATTATTACAAAAACATGGAGTGCAACAAAAAACCATAATGAATAGGAAATTCAGAAAAAAACGAAAAGCTTATAATTCCCTCCACCATTCAAAACTTGCTTTTGCAATTTGCAGCATGAAAGTTTTGACATTTTATACATTTATTATTTAAAGTCAATACGAGTCATTGAATATCAGTAAATTTATCAACTTGATTTCAAATTTAGTTATTCACATTAAAATAATAATTTGATGAGTAATTTTAAAATTGGTGCCAGTACAAATATTGCCAAAACTAAAACTATAATTAATATGACACATAACTATAGTATACAATATATTATAAATATTAATTACCTAAGTTAATTTAATCTACGATTTAGATAGTGGGTAATCGTGGGTAAAACTATAGGAAACTACTTCAAAATTCACTAGGTATTAAACAAAAATTTGAAAAAAAATATAAAAACAAAAAAGATAATCAGACTTTATTATCAGCTGATTATCAGCTTTTTAACTAGATATTTAAAAAAAACTTGATTATTTAACCAGTTATCCGATAGCGGGTTCGACAAGTAAAAATAGTGTAGTATAGCCATACAAAATTTTTGTTGGAATGATACAATTTATATTATAATACCTTACCCAGGTTTTTTGCAGTGTGCAAAATGTGTACATGTATAATTAGAGTTATTGAGAAAGGTATTATCACTGTTAAAACCCAGTTTAATTTTTATTCATTTTATCATTTCAATATTATTCAATGTTTAAATTGTAGGTATGTTGTAATTTATTTTAAATTTAAGAATTAAAGTATGTTTTATTTATACAATAGAATACGTGTAGATACGTAATAAGGAATTTTTGATATTTTCTTTTACTTTTTAATTGATATCGAGAAAAGAATAATTTGTTAGTTAATACCTACGCTATACGCCTATACAAGAAAACAACGAATCACCTCATTTATTTAAATTATTATAGCTGAATACATGTCATGTTTTCAAGATATGCTAGTTAAGTGGTTAAGTGACATAAAATTCATAAATTAAAAACACAACTGTCACGGATAAAAGAACAGTTGACAATAAAACTATAAAATAAATCATTGCTTTTACTCAAATTTACGTTACACCAATAATATTTTTTAATCGTACCTAATAACGTTATATATATTTTATACACATCATTATGCATTGATAGTTGTTCGAGGGTATAAAAACATATTTTTAACATTTTTATAGTAGCTAGCAAAGCTAAATATTTGAATTTATGAATTATTTCTGATAATATCTGATATGTATTGACCCTCAATAATCCTCCATACCTTGATGGTTTTTCGTTGCACTCTCGGCATTCTGTTACTGTTTTGCTTGTGGGTGCTGGCACCGTGACTGGCTGAATACTCGGACCGCTCTTGACTCTTGAATAATCATTAGTATTTTTTAATTCTGACGACCTTAGTGGGGCTTTAGTGGTTGAGGACGTTGTACTAGTTTTCTCTACTGAATTATCATCGATATAGCCTGTTCCCTCATTTTCAACTACAACATCGTACTCTTGATCGAAATCCACCGATCGAGTAGTAGTTGTCGATGTTGTTGTAGTTGTACTTGGTGTGGTGGAAGTAGTAGTTGGAGCTTGGGTGGTTCTGACTTTGAACGGTGTAGTCTTAACAGTACCACGATGTGTGGTTACATCATATTGTGTGGTGTTGTAAGGATCTACGATTATTCTAAAGTCTGGAGGGGTAGGTTTAGATTTCTGGGTAGTGGAAGTGGTTGTCCAGAAATAGCTGCCTTGAGGCGACGGGGGTCGTAAAAACAATGAAGGGGTTGATGGGTAGGAGAGCATTGTTGAAAGAGTAGTTGGAGGTAATGTAGATGGCGTGGATGTTGATATGGGAAATGTAAACCTTGAGGGGGTAGAAGTCTGCACGGGGAACTTAAACTTTGAGCGGTCCGGTACGAAAGGACTTACACCGACGACTGTTGACCTGATTAAAATTATATGTACAATATTAAGAGTAGGTATGTACAAATAAAATTAGAAGTAAAGTTGGTAAGTTTAGTCATTGTATGTTATGTAAATAAGGCAGTGAAAAAGAAAATAATTTTGTTATGAGATAGTTTTTAATAGTTATGATGAATCTGCATTCAAAGATCATTAGGTCAATATCATTGAAGTTTAGACTTGTTTAAAAAAATATAAAATCCATTCCAATTTAAAACCGCATTATCATATGTACAATTTTTTTTTAGTCATTACATTAACATTATTTTTACATTTAATTTACATAAACACTATATAGTACAAAGACATCATACGCCCACTAATTTATGCATTGTATAAATTATTTTAATAATAATAAATCCACACGGCCTTATTTACATGTCGTTGCAGTTCTGTGGTTTTATATATCTTAAAATAATAATAATTTGTTTAGCCACTTATCTAACCAAAAATATAATTACCTAACCATAAGCGAAATTAAAATGAAAAAAAATGGTTTCTCACCTGTAGGTTGCTTTGGTCTGTTGCTCTCGTTGAGCTTCTTCTTCAGTGATCTGTAAACAATTCAATCAGTCGTCACATAAACATTAAGAATAATTATTTTGAAATATTGGAGTAAGATTAAGTTTATTTTAAGTAGTAGATATAAGTGTATAATGTTAATTTACTTGTGGTTATTAATCTTTTTAATAATGTACCATGACATTATATAATAGTACTTAATAGTTATACATAAATTAATACTTGCCTTAAGGTTATACTCTGGTACATATGTATTTGCTTGGTATCTTTGTGTAGGTTGTTGCAAAGGTGCCGCAATTCTAAATGTATCTTGTTGAGGTTGAGACTGAAGCTGAAGTTGTAGCTGAGACTGAAGCTGTGGTTGATGCTGAGGTTTTAATCTATTATTATTGTTGTTTACTGACGACAGGGTAAACTGACCATAATCTATAAATAATTTTTTTAAATAGTGATGATAATAACTGAACCTCAAAAATCAATTAATAAAATATAATATAATTTATGAGAAACATTAACTAACTCACCAACATCTTTGTAGATTTCAGAATCATCATCATAATTACTATAGAAAGCAGGATCATATTGTGTTCCATTACGGTTGCTAGTGGAAATGATGGTTTTAGCAGTGGTCATTGGTTGAACAGTCTGTTCAACCGCATAGGACGGAACAGAAATCTGTTGGGGTCTACAATTCATATTGAAATTAGTTTTTAATATGACACGCCTTCTATTGTAAGTGTCACAGGTTTAAATTGTAATAATTATACTACGATAATTTGTAAAGATAGAAGTTTTAGTAAAGGTATACGTTGAATTAGGCGTCCTTTATTATTAAAAATCATCAAAAAATATTTTACCTTTAAATTTGTCTACTTACGTGATATATTTTATTAAAGAACGCCTAAAATGTGTTCATGTTAAGTCATAGTAAAAGTCTCACCTTTTTAGAATGTTTGGTCGGATAGTTGGTCTTGGCTTATATTTAGCCGATACAGTTGTTGTGTCAGTCTTAGTTGGCAATTTGTATTTATTATTTTGTTTGTCAACTAAATTTAAATCAACTGTAGTTTCATGAATAGCCATTTGCATAACTTGTTGGTCTTGGGGTTTATTTTTGTCCTTTACCCGAGTGTAAGCTTCTGCAGCTGAATCATAAGGCTTTGGTCTATGTGGTATTTGAGTAGATTCCAAATTATGTGGCTTATGTAAATCGTTAGTTTTTGAAACGTTTTTTAGTACAGTATTTTTAGATATACTTTCTGAAGGTTCATCTCCTTCTCCTTTGAATTTCATATCATCTATATTAGTTAATTTTTGAGGTATTTTGGGTTTCTTTGGCGTTTGATCATATTCTTCTTCGTCGTCATAGTAATACTCATCATCTTGTAAGTCATCTCCTTCACTATATTCTTCTACATCTTCAAGTCTACTTTCTTGACTATTTTCTTCATCATCTTCTTCTTCATCGGCATTGCCTTTATTCTTGTCTACGTCTGTTTCCCCATTGTTATTTTTATTTTTTATCTTTGTGAAATTTGCCGGTTGGTAATTATGAACTACTGCTAAAGGATGATGAAGGTTGGGATTAATTCCTTTAGGTTTGGGAATAGGTTTTGGCTTAGGTTTTGGTTTAGGTAAAGGCTTTTGCTCTTCTTCTTTAGAATCAGGAGATTCTTCTTGGCTTTCTTCTTCTTCATTAACATTTTCATTTATATTTTCATTATCATTTTCATTTTCATTTTCATTTTCATTTTCATTTTCATTTTCATTTTCATTTACATTTTCGTATTCATTTTCTTGACTTTCATTTTCTTCATTTTTGTATTTAATATTATTATTCTGAGTACATTTTTTACCTTTACATCTCACTCTAGTTACTAACTGTTCAAATTGTTCATCAGCATTTAGTGGTTGTGGGTTTTCTTCTTCATATTCATCTTGGTTCTGATTCTCTCGATTATCATGATTCTCTGGATAATCCCCTTTATCTTCAATTTCTTCATTTGTCCCTGGGTTTTCGTCGTCTACCTGGTCATAAACGTCGTCATTTTCTTGATAATGTTGGCGATAAGGGGGCACTCGATATCGTGAAGTAGGACATGGGATCATAAGTCCCGGGTATATTTTTGATTCGTACAGGCATCGCTTACGTTGTCTCGAGTTGTCTGTGTTAGTTATAGGTACATATGACGAAGGTCTAGGAACGATCCGGTAGTCTTTTGGTAATTTGCGCAAAGCATAATTTGTTGTTGACATCGTCATCTCAGTTGGTCTTGGTCTTGTCATTCCGCTGTAGCTAATGTTTAATAAAAACAACGGTGTCATCATACAAATTACACAGTATCAAGTTGTTCCTTTCACCATTACTATCAATATTCAATATTATTTTATGTAATATTGATGGTAATTGGTATTAACAGTGCTTAAGTTGGTTCTACAAAGTGTGATAGTCGTTACCTCTGTCGGGTCTGTCGTTTAAGACGTTGTCTACCATTGTTTTTGCTCGTATCGTTTCTGTTGCAACATGCGTATATATTATGTACAAACAAAATGTTTAGTATTAAAAGTTCTGTAAGTGTTCATTAGTTGTAAGTATATATATAATTATATAATAATCACTAACCTGTAATTTTGATTTGGGATTTGAAATTGTTTGTTTTTTTCTACACCTGCAAATTGCTAAAATATAAAAATACACGTGTAGTCATTAACTAAAATCTATAAATCTGTGAAATGTCATTAGAACTTTAACGATTAATAAGCAGTGATTTATTTTAATTTGTTACCGGTATAATATTTCTATGTTTAGAAATTCCATCTCTGTCTCTAGCTACTTGACCCAATGTGGAAGGTTGACCTCTATATACTCTTTGTTGTCTATCACTGTCATCTTCAATTGCTCTGAAGTCTTCTTCTTCATATAATTGTTGTTGTTTCACAAGTTGTTCATTGACTTGTTGGTCTTGAACTTGATGGCGTTGGTTAAATATAGATGGAGTCGCTCTCTGAGGTTGCGCTGACGGATGCCTTTGACGATCAGACGATCGAGCCAAAGCTAGTGCGTTTTCTTGGTTATCAGATTGGGTAGCTGTAACCTCAGCTCCACATCCTACATTTCGAGGCCAATCGCATGTTTGCAGCTCGTGACTATAATAAAATACAAGATTTGTATATTTGATTACTATTGTTAAAGGTGTTTTGAATTAGTTTTAAGAATATGATTATAAAAGACAAGATAATATGACTTTTTCAATATTTTACCCGGTAATTCATTACTTCATTATTTTACTTTATTAACAGTTGGGGATATTATGTTGGTGTTATAAAACATATTACTATGGACATGCGATTCTCAACATTTTTATAACTACGTACTAACTACACAGTTTGAACATTGCCACGCATCACATGACCAAAGAACCCTTTATTTTGCTTAGGTATTAAAAATGTATACGTTAAAAACACGTACTAAATTTTATTTTATTAGGTTGGTACCTATTATTATTATGATAGTAATAAGCATTTAATGTGCAAAAAAAAAATGAAATATGTACGAAAATTCTTAAATTTCTTAGAGCACCACAAATTGAGAACCGCTGCTATAGATTATAGAATACACAAAATGTTTTAAAATAATTATAGGCATAGGAACACCGAAAATGAAATCTAATGGAATTTTTCGAAATAATTTTAATATTCATCGACCGAAATATCAACATTTTGTACAAAACAATTTTCAAATATGTTTCTAGTTTCCAAAAACGTTTAACTCTATATTATGGTTGTACCCAAATGGCTAAATGACTATATTATAGTATTACATTACATGTTATATAGAATATAATTGTATAATGTATGAAAATAAATGAAAGGAAACAAATATAATATAATACTATGTAGACATATACATATGTCACGGATGACGTGATTTTTCAAAAGAAGCAGTATGAAGTGATAGAAATAATACAATCAAAAGAAATAATATTATTATGTAATTTTTAATGCAATATCCTATGTATAATGAAATATTACAGAAGTCTAATAACTTTTGAATTATTATGGGTCGTTAAATTTTATTTATTTTTAATTGAAATCTATAATCCGATCATAAACGAGAGCAGCAACATAATCACGTCATAACATTCATGTAAAATACGCGCAACCGTTGTCGTGTGTCGTGTGTCGTGTGTCCTATATAGTACCCCTATAACCGAGGCCAGGTGTCGTTAATTGAAAAGAACTTCACACACACACGCAATCTGATATGATTTTTTAAATAATATCGAGTTTGGTTAATGAACAAATGGTATTTAAAACTAAAAATAAAAACATTGCGTCACATAATATAATATGCCTGATGTGTGATGTGTGAAAGTGGTATATCACATTTATACATTCGTATCTGATACAATAAAAGTGTTGCGAAATAGCAACTATAATTTTTGGGATTCTGGAACCTGGGAGTGTAAATAGCATAATATTAAATACAAATATAAGTGCCTACTGCTGAATTGTTGTATTATAATTAAATCTTACCTGTACATCAAACCTCCAGTACATGACTCTAAAAGAGCACCTCCGAATACGCAAACATAATACTGGGAACAATCATTCGGATGTGGATAGTATCCGAATTCTTCTGGGCATTTGAATCCTTCACCTTGTTGCTTTTGTTCTTGACATAATCCTATAAAAACAAGTTGATTAAGCAACATAATTTTTTTTTCTGCATAACATAATTTATATTATGGTTATAATCATAGAGATAAAATATTGTTTTAAATGTAATTTTATTGTGAAAATCATATCTTTAATTATTGAGTATCAAGCGACTAAAAAATATTAAAAAAACTACAACCAATAAATAATAATATTATCATTTATCAGTATAAGTTCAAGCAACACACGTGCAGTATGATATTTTAATACTCTTGTTTAATTATTATTTCTCAACACCCTTATAATTTTATTTATTTTTAAATGATCCAAAACAATAGCTTTAATAATATTATTCCGGTTTGAGTCGATGGTTGATGATTTAAAGCAATTTATTATGATATTTGCTACTACGGATCTGTGATCTCGTGTAACTTGTTTTTTAGTGTAGCAACCACTTAAAAATAACGTTGTTTCATTAATTTATCTTATGATAACCTTACGAAATGTAGTATAAGTTTATTATTAAGAACAGAAATAACCTTTTTTAAATTAGTACCCAAAACATAGGTATTAAAATTCTCTCATATGAATTTCTTACTTTTCATAAGACTATAGACAATGTATAAAATATAAATAGATATTTATACGGTTAAATTATTAAAAAAATACATTATACATCTAAAAAATCAAATTTACCGTCGATCTACAATAAATAATCAACATTTCCTCCAAAAATTATAAAATATTAAAACTCACAACACTATATTTGAGATAATACATTGAATATTTGATAATATTGATTGTGAAAAATTCAAAATTGTGTGTAAATACTAAATGTAATCATAAACTAGCGATACGAATGAAATTCGTGACTCATGAGACACTTCGACGATGTTTACGACCTGTATGGGATCTAGGTTTTTTTATTTGTAAAAGGCAAAGTAGGCATCCATCGTGTGTGTGTGAGGTTGTGTGTATAATAGTTTTTCATAGACGATAGGCCGAACGTTGTGGAAAACAGTCACTATAGTCCGTTATACATTATTATGATAATAAAATAACTGTGGTTGACGTTTATATAGTGCTCCAGCAGCCTGCAGTGGAACGCGATTAAATCAGTTACAAAACTAGGTACTACCTATATATACCTAGTCGAAAATAGCAATTTATTGTCCTCTGGTGCAGTCGACTATATAGGCACACAGTGTTTAGCATATTATACGCGTGTTGTGTCGCCTGTGGGAGTAGACAGCGTAGAACATAATAATAATAATATAACGTTTACATACATCGCGCGTTATCATTGTTGTGTGTAGCCGACGTGTAGGAACAGTGTAGGTATATACATATTTATATCTAAACGCACTCTTGCGCGTGTGTGTATGTGTTTGTGTGTGTGTGTGTGTGTGTGTGTGTGTGTGTGTGTGTGTGTGTGTGTTGTACGACGTGTGCCGTAAAAAATATGTATATAATATTATGTATAAATATAATGTATTTATGTATATACTATAATATGTGATAAAAGTACCATACGCCGCCAGTACGAAAAAAAACTGGTCCAGAGAACTAATGTCAAAACTCGAAGGCGAGGTCGCTATAGAGTATAGACATAGGTATGTATATATAATATAATATTATACACAAGCGGGTGTGGTCGGCCTGGATTATCTTACGTCACACTCGCGCGCGATACTCTGATATTCACGCAAACCGCGATCATTATTAATATAACTGAGAAAAACACTAACTAATAACAATATTATATTAGCGTTTGTTACTTTATTATTCATAATTTGATCGTTTTTTTTTTAAAAGTGTATGAATTTGGGGACGGTAATTTATGGTCATTGTTATTATTTTTTTTCCCACTCGTTTCAATACAGTAGTAGCTAATTGTTCATTAACCCAGGTGAACAGCAATAATAACGAGAAAGACAACGAAAAATCGTAACGATAAATGATAATGTCGGAGATAGTTTGTCCTCGATAAATTCTTTAAATGGCGGAAAAGGTTGTGATTTTTTATAGGGCTCACGAAACCCAGGTCAATATTTCTCCACTGTTCTGTTATAAAACGAATTCGATTATCTATCATGTGAATGTGAAATGTGTAGTAATGCGTTACAGTTTTATAAGATCTAATTTAAAAATATATATATTTTAATTAGTTATGAAGGTCAAAACAGTACTTAAATAAAATGTCCCTATTATTTTATTATGCCCTATGACTTTGTATATCTGAACAAAAATAATCATAGAATATCACAATATTTCATAAAGTTAATAATGGATTGAATAAAAACGAATTTCATTTTATACGTACCTAATAATATGATATTATTAAACTTTACTATTTTTAGTTGATACCTGCTAATAGACGACGTGAATACGAGACTCGGGTACACATATATTTTTCGACCTTGTAGAATTAAACTATAATTTCAATTATTGTCTAAATTATACTTATGTTTAGTCATTATTGCAGTAGAACCAGAAAAACAAGAAATGTCCATAACTCATGGAGTAATTGGGACAAATCATTATTTGAAAAACTCACAAGAGTATAAATTAAAGATTCAATCGATTAAAAAAATGTTCTTATAAACATATTAAAAATGTAGTTTTCTCAAATATTTACATTCAATTTGTTGTATTTTATTT
This sequence comes from Myzus persicae, assembly GCF_001856785.1. Lineage (NCBI taxonomy): Eukaryota > Metazoa > Arthropoda > Insecta > Hemiptera > Aphididae > Myzus > Myzus persicae. Next base: position 41,844 of record NW_019104014.1, read on the forward strand.
CATATCGTGGTAAAGAAATATCTTTACAACTAAATTAAATATTCTTTGATAAAATCGATTTTGTAAAAATGTATTCTAATAATTTCTTAGTTTCTATATTATCTAATAGAACCTTTTCTTTATTTTAAAAGAACTGTTAACTGGCTTCACGACTACTACAAGCAAAATATATATTATAATATAATATAAATATTGTGTCGGGGGGAATGGACGGCTTGGCACGTTCTTAAGGTACCCGGGTGGTCACCCATCCGTGAGTACCAGAAAAGTTTGGCGTGACTTAATAATGACGCAACGCGTCACTTTCATGATCAGCCGCGCCTCATCGGCCCTCAACTTTTACTTTTTCTATAATAAAATTCGACATTTATCGTACAATATGATAACTTGGTAATTACTATTTATGTTTATATGATGTTGGTACATGGTACAAAAAAACTATTACTAACTTATTTATTTTATTTGTACCATAAGAAATGTATTTTATTCCCTAATAATTATTTTTACCATTTGTATTATGTATAAGTACATACATTTATTAACTATACAATACACTCATATAAAGTAAGTTTCGTTCTTTCCTACGTTAATTATTAATCAAGAAGTACTTACATGTGTTAACAATATCGAGAATTAATAGTATGTTACCAGCATTATGCAAGTAGGTACTATAGTCGTATCTAAAAAGAAAATAATAGTTTACTATAAAATAATATTGTAAATAGTGCGCAATATATTGTCCAGCTATCCTATCCTAGTTTGGCTTTATCGTCACAGCTGATCGTTGGTTAAAATGTCAGTTATCATTAAAAGAAATCAACAGAGTTCGAAAAAAATGTACAAAAACGATCAAGGTTTGCCTAGAATTTGCATTTAAATGTTATATTACGTAAAAGACTAGCTATTATTGTATATTATATTGTTTTTCATTATTATTTTCCAACGAAAACAACGGATCTTCAGAACATAGATCGTTACTATCGATATTATTTTTCAAGGATAAATCCTCCGTCGGTCGTCCCTAAAACTAAAGTAGGATGTATGTGTACAATATAAATATACTATACGTATATACGGTCCCCGAAACCCGATAGATTCTTTGGGCGATGGTCATATAATGAGTAATAACATGCTATAAATTTTTACTTTCACTGAATTATATTTATTTGAGTTGGCTAGCGTCCACTGGGTTGTGAAATTGTGTTTAAGTGCCGCGTAATATAGGGAGTTGCACATCGCAGACGATACATTGCACTTTTTTTCACATTAAAATACAAAACAGTGAATAACTCAAACCATATCGACTTCATCAAAATAAATAAATAGCAATAAGTACACTACGTCGGTTATGCAAAAATAAAAATTGATGCATGCATTAAAAATTAATTTTTAATTATGCGTTGAGATAATATCTAGGTACTAGGTACATCATACACACACAAATACTAATGATTAGTACCTATATTTATTTATTTATCTAAAATTGACGTGTGTAAAAATCCTATGACAAAAGTAAAAAGGTAAGTTGTTAACACTGGAATTAAAAAAGCTAAAGGTAAATCTACAATAATTTTATTCGCCAAAAACTCGAAAAATTGCAAATCATTTTTTAGTTAAAAATTCATATTTAAGATTAAAAAATGTAATACACAGTTTCTTAGAAGTTTATTTTAATGTAATTTAAAAAAAAAAAATTAGTATATAGCGATACAGGTACATTTTGTTATGAGTGATTGAATTTTAAAATTGTCATCCCTCTTTTGGTTTGTGCTCTTTCGCTACTTTAGTGATTCAACATATTTCACTTTATTTTAAACCACAATCTAGATTTCCACCTAAAAATTATATTTGTATTATATGAAATTATGACTTGTCGGCGAATTAGAACTTTTTCCATCATTACCGGAGACCGGTTTGCGCGTCGGCGAAAATAGTAGTCAGCTAATTGGGTGTCGGCAGATCGCGCCTCAACTATACACACCTATATAGTAACTACTATTCAAATAGATACTTCAAAAACAAATCAAATAATGCATTTTAAGATGGCCATTATTATTTGCAACTTGCAACTAGCAAGTAACTACTCGACAATTATCATCACACAAGCAGGGCCTGATTTAGGCATTTTGTGGCCTTAGGCTAAGTGTATAGCACATTGGACAAATAGGTATATTATGCTCTTTTTAAAATGTTTTTATGTTATCTAACAGTGAGTGCGTTAAGATTAAAAAATATTATATTTTTTATTTTGGTTGTACCAAATTAGTTGTAAATTACTCGAGGTGTGTTATAAATTGTAATTTACTCGTATTAGAAATCTGGTTCTATAAAGATTAGCATCAGGAAATTACTATAAACTTGGTAATTTAAACTAATAGTTTAGAATCCTTATATAATCCCTAAAAATGTAATTACGTTTGGGCATTAAATAATAATTTATTATTAATTTCGTCGCCTAAAATTAATGAAAACAAATAGATAGATTTTAGGTATCTTAGGATCTTGTATTTTTCTTGGTTTTAATTTCGAGTTATTAAATCGCTTGATTATTGAATAATCTTACAGAAGCAATTTATCTTACCAAAATACCGAATTATATTATTGAATGCAAAACAGAAGCATATCGTGATGATAATATTATTGTTCGGTGGGACGTTCAAACGTGAACAAGTTAGTCTGCTAGCGCGGTTTCAAGTCCGCGACTTGCGGCTGGAAGATGGAACAATATTGAATATATTATGTGCTCGGTTCGAATCCGTGAAGATTATCTGCTGCGGACTGAGGTCCCGACCTCGGCCGGTTATTTTCTCGCTGTAATTAAATACCACCTAGGCACGTCAAGACTTGGGTAGGTACAATGTCTTAAAAATGGGCTGTGAACGAATAGAAAAATAGAATATCATATAAAATATTATATTCACGATCACTGTGAGTGCTGAGCGTCGTGGCACGGAGAGGTAACTCCTTCTGTCCCGTATGATATTAATATTGAATATGCATACACGTGTATAATATTATAAACCGTAGTTCGTAATAATAAATATTGCGCAACGGTCTGTCCGTGTCGTGTGGGTCGATCTACTTTTCATCAGACTAGCTTTTCGTACAGGTACACATACATAATATAAGTACATGATTTAATGAATATAATACCTCGCTATACACAGCGTATTCTACGGATGGCGAGTGTAATAATAATAATAATAATAATAATAATAATAATAATAATAATAATAATCTTATATATATATATGTATAATGTTACGTTTTTTTTTTTCATTATTATTTAATTTTTATTTCTCTTTTTGCTTTCTTTTCATTATCTCTCTTTGGATCGTCGTGACTGTACCGCCATACCGCCACTTCTATTGTCTCGTTGTAGGCGTGTGTCTAATGTGCAAACGACGCGGACGCGCGCGCCATACGCGATAATATAATATAAATATATTACTAAATTACCCCGCGGCCCGCGCTGCCTGCAAAACGCACGTAACGCCATCGTCATTAGATACATATTATTATGAATTTATACCTATTATAGCCGTATAAGTGTAATGTATACAATCGTGTGATGTCAATATGTCATACGTCAAAATCTGTCACGAATCTCGCGGTTATTTTATCGATAAAAATAAAGCAGACAAATATGGTACGCAGTTCAAGATACGATCGCGCATACCGCAGCTACATTGCTTTACATACACTTCAATTTTTATTTTTTAACACAAAACCTCTAGCAATGGGTAATAATTAATAGGTATAGTAAGCTGGCGTGTACGATGGAAAGTAGACTCCACGGCGATTAATTTAATATTTTTATACTTGCTTTTTTTACTGAGCTATATAGAGGCGTCGACCACAGTTAAATATAACGCTTTAATTATGTATTTGTTATTCCGTTTTTATTCGTATTATTAAATATTACCCCATCGGAGAAACACTGAAGGTTTAAATTTTTTACTTGGATAATATTGTGCAACTTACTAAATGGCGTTCGTAAACGCTGAACATATTCTTAACTACCTACATAATACACTTGTGGTGCATTACTGTGGACAATACAAGAGGCATAATATGCATACGATTTTTATAAATATATTTTCCGGAAACCTTTCAAATGTTCAGCAATAATTTCGAAACATCTTTATTTACATTTTACACTGATATAGATTTAAATCATTGTTGCATGCTGTTGAAACGATTATACGTAATTTTCTTTTAGTCAGTCATTGATATACCTATTATAATATTCAAAATTTAAATAATTCGATAGTTTATGACATTGCCTTACGCACGTTATAGTGCGCTATAAAAAGTTATAGAATTTAGAATTATGTATTAATATATTATAATATCAGTACGTATAGTATGTTAAATATTGATGGTTTATGTATTATGAATAAATGAAAGAATAATTACCTAATCTAATTTTTTTTTAAATTGATATACCTATAATATAATCGTTTTTTGGATACTTTTTTAATCTGATTTAAATAGAGTTTAGTGATTAAAATTGCGCCAAACACGAATATAATATTATAATCTATAATAAGATATACAATTATACATTGTGAAGGTAGGTACCATAAAACATGATTTAAACTCCAATCAAATGATAAAATGTAATAATTATATACCTACTATAATGGACAATGTGTTTATTGGTTATTTTATACTTATTATATATTATATATGTACTATAGATATAATTAAAAATTATTCTATAAAACATTTATGTAATGAATTTTCTAAAATAAAAAGAAACTGAACACATGTTAGTCCAGAAAAGGTTGCGGATCTTAAACTGTCAACTGTCAAGATATTTTATCTCGTCTTACCAGTATATAATAATCGTTTTGACACATTTTTTTCGGAAGTAAATCGAAACAACAAAATCTAAAAAGCACGATATTAGCACCGTGTTATAGTAATGCATGTATAAAGAATCCAATACCATACAACGGCCTACCTATACAGCAAACATATTTTACACTTCCGCCGTTCTGTCAGTATAATATAATATTGTTATATAATATAAATCTATAAAATATGTTCGTCCCAAATTACCGTCTGACCCGTAACAGTAGATCCGCGTTAAAAGAATAATATTATAATATATTCGTTTATAGAAAGTGAAATTAATTATTCGCAACCCGAAAGATATAGACAGTACATTTTAGCAGTTGCAGTGTGCGTTTAGAATGTGATTACTGATTACAATAAGAGCTGTGGCGGCTGAACCGCAATGACGCGACCTTGGCACGTGCGCGGGGGAGACACAAACTGATCGACCGATTTCACGGTGGATGATTAATACGTTGTTATAATCTATACCAAAAGTAATAGTATTATGTATGTATACATTTATATTTATGTTATATTTCGATTTACTGCAATGAAAACGAGCGACGCGCTTTAGTAGAATTTGCGCTTTTGGAGCGTGTAACCTATTGTTATATATACATATTCGTAACACTACTGTCGTTGTTAACATTGTGCACCGGATATTATACTTGTATTATGTTTGATTTCCTTGAACCACTAAAATATTTTGTCAATCTAAATAATGTATAACAATATAAGAAATAAATGTTTATATTAGGTCATAATACTGCACAGTACGACAATACCTACCACAGTTTTGCACCGTGAAAACTCTTAGAAATCTGAACATCCTATAAACCGATATTTGGGTATTAATTCGAAACCTAGACCTTAAGATAGTTTAAAATTACATTTTCTTGCATGACTACTGACATGGGCCATATTAACCCGTATATTACCTAAAAATATTATCATATTGGTTATAATAAGCAGTAAGCACTCCATTGTTTAAAATTTTAAATTGCGACATTTGAGCATCTGAACTCTGAATTCCTATAAAGTACCTGCAGAAATCCGAATAAATAACATTTAGGTGTAATATCTCATAATAATATATTGAATATTCACATATATAAGTACCTAGGTACCATTGTATAGTATTACACATTTACACCAATGACCAATATTATTAATGGCTATTACAGCTTTGTTAGGTAGTAGGTACATAATAGCTAATATTATCATCTGCGATTATATGACTTAATACGTGTAGGTATTTTACATAATTTATACCTAGATAATTGTCACTATAGAAAACGTTTGCTGACACATTTGTTTTGCTTGCATCTAAATTCCAAATACACTATAATAACTTGTGTGAATAATGTTGAATTCATGAGGCGAACCTTTACAGTGGTATACATAATATATATCCTAAAAAATGCTGCAGCACACGTTTAAATACATACCTATATTATATTAGTCCTCGTTCATAATCCATTTGTAGGTTATTGGTTTTTTTTTTTGTCACAGTGTTTTTATTTATCACCTTTACCTATACATGTATATTAATAATAATGCAACGTCAGTATGGTTGTATATAAGAATACAAAAACCAGATTTGTATGCGTATTTTAAATGATCGTCGGTGGATTACGCAATTCACATTTTTAACATGAAATTCGGTTTGGTATAGGTATACCTATACTATAATATATATAAGTATACATATAGCCCACATAATATATATCACGCCAAACTCATTAGACCCTGTCCGAATCTGACTTCCTGTACATGGAACTCATGGAAGCGTCTTCGGCGGTGTGTAAAATAAATGTTTTATATAGTATTTATGGCTTATAATAGATGTATTTTATACATGTTTAATATATCATATTATATTATATATTATATTTTGGTCCAGAAAATGTATGGAAAGGCATGACCACCAATCACCATCATTAGTCATTATATATAATCGTTATTATTGTACTGATTTCGTTTGACATTTGGCCGACCTGCAATAACCATCATCATATATACATATATTATAATATATAGGTACCTCGATTCCGCTTTTAGCATTTAGAATTTAGATACTACTAACTATCACTTCCGTACCCACGATGTAGGTATATATATATTGATTGATGATGACTGATGAGGATCTATAAATATATACCACTGTGGTAGAGTTCTGAAGTATTTATAACTATATTATATAAGGCTAAACAAAAATATTAATTGTCTAATACAATTTTTATAAAATGAACCTACTTATCTATATACATATACGCAGGTATGCTATATGCACAGAGACACGTGAGATCGTATAGTCTTGTGAGTCGAGGGTTCGAACTTTCTGGTTTATTCTCAATTTATAATTGGTTATACTATAGTAGTATAGTTACAATAGTTTACATATTTTATACAACGCGCTCATTTAAAATATTTGTAATAAGTTGTTTATATAATATTAGCAGTATAGTATGATATATAGCTATTATTTAAAACTATAATATTATAGTGAATTTATTATATGTACATATTATTTATTACGGGATATTCCATCATCATTCATCACAGTTTGCAATAATACATGTAGTGAATAAATAGGCTACTGACTAGTGACTATATAGGTTAGATATATTCGTGATGTATACCTACTGTATATAGTAAATACCTACTTTTGATTTTAAAAAACCTTATTCCTTACACATTATAGGTACCCTATATTATATAATTATCCACCACGTATACCTATATAGTATCATAGTATATTTTATAAAATACTATATTTATGAATTCGTATACTTATTAACAGTAATAATAATTGAAGCGTGATAGTGAAATATGACCGCGTTAAAATGAGAAAAATGGTCGGACTCGAGCGTGCGTTAAAGTCTCCAAGCTATGGTATATACTTAATAATATTATAATAATATCGTAATATGTATGCACATACGCGCGAGTATATACCTACCACCATATTGTTTACAAGCAAACACTCCTATAGGAATGAATTATTATTACACTCGGATATTATGGTATAATATTGCATTATATTATTATGATACATTTATACAGCGTATTGTACAGCGTGAGACGTAATTTTAACCAAAAATAATAAAATTTATATTAATCAACAGCTGCATGTAATAATCACTATATGTGCACTGTGTTATATACCTATTGTACATATACACATATATATGTTTATCATGTACTTACCTTATACCTATATAATATGGTGGTTATTATATGATTACGTATTATATTTATAAATGATATATATATATATATATATAGAGAGAGAGAGAGAACTGAGTGTGGGTGGTTGAGAGTCAAATGATTGATCGCTCGATAAGTGAATTATACCAAGGTCGGAAGGAAAGTTGTATTGAACTGCAGCATAAAGTGAGACTAGTTGTACGTATATGGGTCAAATCAGTGTTGGCCGCAGGAAATAAACATAATAATATGTGTACCACCTATATGTATACTTGATTTAACTAGAAGCCAGCAAGAGACATTTCACGTATACCATCACTGTCGTTTTCATCGCTCAAATTAATGTTTGTGTTTTTATTCGAATAATATATAGTAAATACGTAATATGGAATTATACATATCATATATAATACAACTTATAAGTATGAATGATATGTAAAATAATGTACTTATAACGTGTAGAAATGAATCTTGATTATTGATATAGTTATGCCTTATGCGCACGGGCGTGATAGCATACATAATAGTACCTAGTCTAAACGTTTTGAATAGTTGTTGCAACCGTTACAAATGTTAACAAAATGTAGAAAAGAGAATATATTAGATATCTACTATAATATTGAAATAAGATTTTGCAACGAATTATTCCTATAATCACATGTTATTTGTTCGATTAAGTTTAGACAAGTAAGCAGCTAGGGAAATGAACACACTAAGTATTTAAGAATGTACTATATTTACCAAGGAGCATCGATTTAAACTTAAATCACATAGGAGAATCAGTATATAAAACTTTATTTAATAATAAAACAATCCACGCGTGTTAATATATAGGTATGTGTCAGGTGTGTTTGACTTATCGTAGTTATTATATACATATTTTTAAAAGCACCTCTATTTGACGGAGTAGCTGTGGTATATGGTCCATATCGCACGCGTATACTATGTAATATATTATATTTGAAGACCTCTGCCTGGCTCTGTGAATTATTATAAACCGTGCTGCAACAAATTCATTATATGCGCAGTGATCAGTTCGACCGCTGACGGTCATCGATAACAATCGTGTTGAATATATAATATACATAATAGCTAAGTAGGTATATTGTATTTATTATATGTAATTTTTTAGCTTAGTTTTTGGAACAAACATGTGAAATTAATGTAGGACACCTGCTCTATATTATACATATACGGTATATATATAGTATATACCATATACGCAGTTACTGGTGCAGCAGTGACCATCGCCGCGGGCGTTAATTATCTCGTAAAATAATAATGATATATATATTATATATTATAATATGCGTATATGGAGGAGGTCTGTCCGCTCAGCACGTTTGTCATTGTGGAAATCCACCTGTAAAAACAATGCGGCGGCAACACGTCGTCAAATATCGGTCGGGGCGACGACTCCGAAGGTCGTGTGCGACCTCGACGATTAACCCATTGTCGCGTGCGCTTTCGTCGTCGTCGTCGTAGAGAGACCGATATCGCACCGATCTCACGCGGCCTAGTAGAATAATAATAATAATAATAACATGACAACCTACCTACTGTTATTATTATTACATGCGTAATAGGTAACAAATGAGTATATTGAAAACGTTCGCGTCATTGCAAGTGGCGACCGCCGGATCAGGGTTATTCGAAGGGGTTGAGCGGGCACGCGCTCGCATAAATTATATATTGTTGGATTATTTTTGTTTTTTTTGTTTTTGTTTAGCGGCCGGTTTATAACTACTAATTGATCACGTATCTGGGTCAGATTTAATAATAATATTATTAATATTATTATTAGTATCATTATAAATATATTGCAATAATGCTCTGGGAGACAAGAGAGACAGAGACGTACAGAATTCGTTCACGGCGCATCTTGCAGTATAGGTACCTATAGGCGGTATTATAGGTATATGATATAATAATATTATAATTTATAAGACATCATGCATACTATATTATAAAATACAGTATATAATATACAGATTATAATGCACGCAGACTGCGTCATAATAATATACAAATGCATATATATTATTATAACAGGTACGATGATGGGTAATAAGCGTTGCATATAGTGCATATACATATTTACGTCATATATTATGAATTATAATATATTACTTATATATATATATATTATATAGCCAGGTAGGTATACAGTATCCAGCTATATACATAATATTATTATATACGTTGGCAAGGTGAACCGCGTCTCGAGGGGCGGGTGTATACGTGTTCGCGTATTTTATAACATTATTGGTACCTATACGTATTACCTATTACACTATGTATCCGTATATTTATATATAAACCTCTATACTCGTAATACGCGCGCGCGACCAGTACCCTATTTAGGTATACCGGTCGTCAGAACACGTATACACCCGACATAATAATAATGAGTATAATAACGTACGTTTTACTATATATATATATATATAATATGTTTGATTATATATGTAGGCACAATCATTTTAACACTATAATATATCTATGTACCTATTATATATTATGTTGATTTGGGATTACTATATACGCGCGTGAGCTTGTGATCGGTATTATATTCGGCACGGACGACGGCCGCGGTCGCTTATTATAAACTTGTTGTACTGCCTATATAATTATTATTCGCTCGTGAGGTGTATATGTTGTGAATAACATAATATTATAATGTATCCAGGGCGATTATTTTAACAGTTTAACGTGCTACACTCAATGCAGTCCGACGGGCGACGAGAACGCGCCAATTCTGCGCATCCATATGATGCGACACCCTGCCGTAGTGCAACAGGTCTTGATGGCTGGGTGTCACGTAAGGATTGCGCAGAAGAACCGATTTTATTCGGGCCACGGCACGTTCTCTCGTTGAACCAGTATAATAGCTGTGTATTACCACGTGTGAAATTACAATCAGTTTTAAATGAGTCAAAGATTGGTGAGATGAACAAATCGATTTTTAATTAATTTGTGGTTTTCATCATTATATTGAAAGGGGGAGTATTATTACTTACATCATAATAAGTTACCTACTTTTTTGTTTAGATGTAATGTTTTTTAGATCGAGTACACTACACGAGTTGGAATATGGAATTAAAAACGATTTAAGAATTCAGGACAGTCAATATTTCTGATAAAAATATTGTGTACACCAAGTATAGACTTCATTAACCAAATGACTTTGTTCCAGTGTTTCGAAGATTAGAATAGATAAAAGGGGAGAGAACGAAGAATTCGGTTCTCTGGGTCGGAACATTTAAATGAGGAAGAATCGTAAGAATCTTTTTAAATTTAAGACTGATTGGGTATTGAGACTATATTATTGAGCCATAATCACAAACAGAACGTACCAAAGAACAATATATCATATGGTTTTTAATGCATGTTTAAAGTTAGCACGATTTCGATGAATGAAACCTAAGGTTTTGTTTGATCTGTTAGAAATGATGGTGATGAATTAATGTAACAGTCAAATTTAAGAACAAAAAAATAGTATAAAGGTTCTAAATTATAGTCCCCATAGTTCGATATAGTATTTCACCACAAGGCATAGATATCGTAATAATCATATTTTGAAACCACTCGAGCTTTGGAAAATGTCATTAGCTGGCATTTATTAATATTAAGAATAAAAGTATGATTAGTACACCAATCATAGAGAGTACTTGGATCAAATTGAATTAAATCGGTATCGCCTTGACAGTTGACTAGACGAAAACCGTTGATATCATTGTACAGCAAAAACATTAGTTTAGTGAAATTTTGAAAAAGTTATGTCATTAATCAAGATAAGAAAAAACAACATAGGTGCTAAATGCCTAAATAGAATGCTTGAGCAACTCGCGATGTTTGTTAATTTTTTCCCCGGCCGAAGTCGGGTACAATACAGACAATAATATTATTATTATACGGACAACATATTTATAATAATATATTTTTTTAACGGTCGACTGATCGGAGGATATAACGTTATCGTAATTCGTAATAACAACAACAACAACAACGGTCGAAACAATAACGATGTGGCAATAATATCACTAGTAGGTATATAATACAAATATATACCTATACTGCACACAGCCACATATAGGTCTTAGCTTTCTGCGCACAGTATATTATAATATAATATAATTGTGTTGTATATGGGTATATACCTAGGTACTGTGCGTGGGCCACTGCCGCGGTTCATTCCGCTGTCTGCGTGCAGTCGAGGTTAAACGATTAGCAGCATTCTTGAAATGCTCAGCCGAGTGTTGTTTCCCATCGGCGCGGCGGCGGCGGCGGTGTCGCACGCGCGCGGTCGCCTATTACTGCGCGGTTTACTGTGTGTGAACGCGAGCGGATTTCTTTGGTTTTCGACACGGTCGATTTACCGCCGTCGAACGACATCTCGTAACGATATTATAATAATATTATGCCGAAGCCCAACAGTCGTTCTGCCGATTCCGCAACGTTTCCCGTACACCAATAATAATAATAATAATAATAATAATTACAGTTTTAAATTATTATTATTATTATTATTATTATTTTTATTTTTACATTGCAAGGGTTTATCGTTTATACCTATACACGACTATAATATGTAACGTTGTAGACGCCGTAGATTTTAATATCGCCGATATTGTCGTGTCTACCATAATTGCGAGACTAAAATGTAAGTAATACGTTTTATACAAACATATTAGACGTATAAATTAAACAAACAACTCGCATTATAGTTCGGTACGCATATATTATTTATGTGGGACATCAGAGAAAACAAAAAAAAATCTTGACCATCTGTACGATGGGACTTACTAGACGAACAAAATATATCAAACATCATTAATTTCTTAAAACATTCAAAATTGTAAAACCTTATCAGTCCAGCCTATATACTATCATACATTTTTTTCTCGTTTTTATATGTATACTTGGCTATAAACATATAATCTTTAGATTTGTGGCCTTAAAATTAATGAAAAACAGATAAACATCTATATATAATTGCTATGGCATTCTTTGAGTACCTAGGCATATTGCAGGATTTCACACATTTCTTTGGAAACTGGAAAGTTAAAAAGATTTTATTAATGCTACTGAGTTACAATTCGTAATATATAAACGAGTTTCATATTTTGGAAATAAAAAAAACAATTTTTATTTTTGCATATTTTTCATTTTGATTTTGAATTTTATGTCTAAGGTATACGTATACTTTTGTTTTACTCATGACGTTATATTTAATTTTTTTTTTATTACTGAAAAATATTTACAAAAAATAATAAATACTTAATAAATGGTGAGTGTGTGCAAGTAAATAGTAATTACAAGTTACAATACTTGATTTAATTGTGTGGTTAGTGTGGTCTACTTAACCTTACCAAGGTTTAGGTTAGGTTAGTGGTTGGTCTAAAGGTGGTGTCCATTGACAGTTTGACACTACTCGATGGTTCCAAACTCCAGCATTTTTAATTTAGCATTAGTCAAAAATTATAATATTGTACTTCTTGGAAAAATATGAACGCACTCAGTAAGCATTTATAGACTTATAGTTTACACGTTAAGAAAATTTAATTAAGTGCACTTGTATTGATTTTAAATAGACTAAATAGTTTTGTCATTTAGTACAGTCACTACCTATATTACTAGAAAGTTTAAGTGTCTACTTGATATACCTATTTCTATTTTAAGGTGTTATTATTGCCTCGTGGGCAGTTATTGTTATATAGGTATTGTATTTATTACATAAAATGTATTAGGCTAATAAATTGTTCGTTTATCTGTTCCGAACGAACATTTAATTAGCTTATGCTCGTAATTTTGAAAACAATAGTTGTTTACATTTTTATTCAAGGTGACCAGAGACAATTCAATTTTGTTTTTGTCCCCATTACAATAGATTTGTCAATGACAGCTTTATTCCAGTTTTTTCAATCTTATGATCATTTTAATTATTGATACATTTAGCTTATATAATAATAATACTGTTAGTAAGCAAATACACGTACAGTTGTATTTTTGAATTTTTTGAGCACTGTGTATGATTAAAAAAATTCTGATTTCTGATTAAATAACTTTTGGGTTATATTTGTACCGAACAAACATTTAGAATCAAATATTAATACAAATTGTCGGCGATCAATTAATTTTTGTGTAAACATCAGTACTTCGTTATTGAAATAATAAATTGTGCACTACATCAATATGGACTGTTAAGTACACTGACAGTGCAAATTCCTTGGCGCTCGGAGGCATTAAAAATAGAATCCTTGGAAATTAACTGTTAACACAATTATGCATTGTACAGCAATATATAAATGTAATGCAGTAACAGTATTATTTGTGTACATTATGTTCAACAAATTACACTTATTATAACTTGTAACTCAAAGCACAAAGACCGCAGGGACTGTTTTGCAACTCCACTCGTAGAGAACAAGTGGTCATAAACCATACGTTACACTATCTTACCTACTATCACGAAATATGTCTAAACGCTCCGGTGTGTCAATATTTACTGACTTTATATTATTTTCGTTTCACTTGAGGGTTCAATAATTGTGAAATTCCAAAATAAATAATGATGTACAACATATTACTACGTATATATTATGTTATTACATAGATATGCAATTAAATTAAATTTTTACTTTTATGAACAATTAGCTTACGAAGGTTTTCTGATGCGTTCAAATGTGAGATCACGTATTCACGTTTGTCTAATAAAAATAGGTAGGACTTTCCTAGGTCAGGAAAAAAATTGAATTGGCTATAATAAAAAGGCAATACTAATCGGTACAACTAGGTATACTAATTATTACTAGTAGATATTAGCCGACATTATGAAAATTAAATCGATTTTCTCTTTGGCAAAGATATAGGTACTTATGTATAATATTATTAAGCCAGCGAAGCGTAATAATAATTAAAAATCGTACATGTTGATATAAATCATATAATACATTTACAGGAAGAGTATTTTAGCCAACAGATATTTGTTATACAGGTATACAATATACCTACATAGGTAGGTAACCATAATATATTGTACGGTTAAAATAACAAACGAATCGTGGGACGAAATACTAATTGGGCGCATGAAATTGAAATAAAAAAAAAAATGTGAGCTTAATGGTTTCAATTCACGACGCGGTTTGGCAAAGAAGTCACGTGGTGAAAGCGCACGCCAGTCTGTGTGTGCGTCCGTCCGTCCATCTGTCCGTCTACGTCTTTGGTCTGTGTTAGTGTGTGTGCTATCGGATTTCTCATCGGTTATGTAAAGCGAACGTCTCGTGATCCGTTTTCAACAATTATATTATTAATACGACGCAATTATATTTGCGAACCACTCGAAAACCCAATCTCTTACATACGTACCTATATATTGTTATTATTTTTGCTTCCTCGCTTTGATTGTCTTAGATCATCCTCTGAATACGTAGGTACTACTTTAGTTCCGTAACTTCGTTTTTTTTATAGGTATCCTAGCTCCATGCCACATTGTCATATGAATTTGATTCGATTTAACTATTGAAACGTTTGAAACTATTATAATATTATACTATATTATATTGGTCAGCGCTTAAATGCTTGATTTAATAAACATACAAGCGTGTTGTGGATGTGCTTCCATCATCGTCATATTATACGTCGAGCTGAGTGGCTGTGGCAGATGTATCACGTTATTACGTAACAATTGAATCGGGTTTTTTGCAGACGGGCCAAGTACATAATATTATGGGACAGAGGTCATATTTATGAATATTTTCGAGTTTTCGACTAATTTATTGCTGAGAGTGGAAAATTAATTTATGAATCAAATACTTCGATCGTATTCCATAAATACACAGATACACTCTATTATCATTTAAATTTGAAATCTTCATAATTCGTAGAAAATAATATTATGCACCAGGATGATATGTGTTAAAAATAATAAGATTTATAAATATTAACTTTCCAATATATTATATACGTCTGCTAAAAACTGCAATATTATTTGATTATATATTTCACATTTCGGTCATTTCAAAACTTCGATTATACACCAGTGATGATATTAAAAAAAAATAAATACTATTCAATAGATTGATCTATGTCATTAAATCATTAAATTAAATTACATTTCATAAACTATCAACATACACATACGACATACACACACACACATTTCTCATACATATATATATATAGGTAGGTAGGCAGGTACATATTATATTATAATAATATGGTCATTAGATATTTAATTTTGATTTAAAAGATAGTACCATTGAGTACATATACAATATATTATACTTAATGATAGTAACTACCTATGCTAAATGTACGCTCACTGTACAGTTTATTTAAATTAAGTTTCTCTAAACAATGCACGTTTGACTGTAATTTCCTACAGAGAAAATTTGTTGCTTATACCTAACACAATGTTTTATAATAGATCTACAGATAACGATGATCTATAATCGGAAATAGTTTTAATATATTCATATTTTAGATTCATTTATTCCTACAGGTATAGCACTCGAAAACCGACTCATAATCTTTTAGAAATGTATTTGTAAATGTATTTGAATTAAAGGAAGGTTGCATTGTTTTGGACGATTTGATTATCATTAAAAATTATCGTTATCAATAGCCAATAGGTACACATAAGAAATTAATTTTGAATATGCACAAAATGTGTAATAATTAGAAAACTACTCGTTTGAATTTTGATTTCAATACATCAAAATTCTCAAAAAAATCATCCGCATATGTTCCATTTGAAAAACAAACGTTTGCATGGCCACAGGACACTCCTTAGGTGGTACAAAAAATTTCAAGAATATGAAAATATGGTCTTTGGGTATATTTAAAGATTCAAAAAATCATATTAAAGAAAAAAGGGGGTGAGCATACTTGTTAGATCACTGTATATATATATATATATAGGTACCAAATTTCCTTAGTCAATGTATACTGTACAGTGGTGTAACTTATTCAAGCTGAACCTATTATATATTATAATTATAATATGTACTATATTATAGTGATTACTGATGAGCTATTTCATAAAAAAAAAATCTTTATAAACCAAAGATTATTTTAATTTTGTTGATATTATATAGTTCTATATTATAATATAATATACTATGCAGTAAGCGTATATAGCGTTACGAACGTCTGGCTAGTGAAAACGATTTATCAATAATAACAACATAGGCACTATTATTATATAAAACACTGTACCTACAATATATAGTTTGTAGAAAGTGTGTTTTTGAAAATTTAAATGAAATCCTAAACTTTGTTTTTGTTTAATTGGAATGGCGATAATTATATGTAGATACACGGGAATTAAATTAATGCATGACTATATTTCAATTTTATATTCAACGTTGATATATTACAATGATAAATATTTTATTTTTATTTTATCGAGAATATTTTAATTCCTTAAAATAGAGAACGACACGTCAATATAGTTGGTGTGAGTAAAGGAGAGGTAGGAGCAGACGCTTGCGGAGGTGAAGGACTAGGATAGCTTACCCATATAGTTGCTTAAAGAGGACGAAGAAGATATTTTATCTTAATTATTTTTTAATGGAATTGTGTAATTTTATTCCAACTATAACCTTTATGCAGGCTATCTCGGTCATTAATTCATATCAATACATTGCACATCAAATTTGTAATTTACATACCTAGAACTCTAGAAGTATTAAAAATATTTTTTGTTTGTTACAATTTCTTAGATCCAGTTAGGCCTCATATACATGAACTACATAGGTTATAATGTTATATAACTCAAATAATAAATTAATAAATTAAATATTTATCAAAATGTTGCTATATTCGTTAATAGAAGAATTGTAAGGGTATTGTAATGGTTTCCACTTCTTATAACTTCTAAGTAAAACAATCTAATATATTTTGGTTTTGTCCACATAGTGAATACTTGACAGTTACGAAAGTACATAGGCTCGATTCTGAGGGAGCTCTAGTGTCCCCCCCCCCCTCAAAATAAAAACAAAACAAAACCTCTTTAGAGGCACCCTCAAAATTTTTTGTCAACTATACGTACAGGTTATACTTACAGTTTTAGTTGTAAAATGTAATTTTCCGTATCATGGAGTTTAATTTCCCTGTCCCATCCTTTCCAGCCTGTTTATCTCAGTTGCACCTATACATGCGAAATGCGTGAGTATATGCTCATGCCTTATCGAAAAGTTCTGCGCTGTCCTTGGCATTCGTTTGTCGATTCCAAAACCAATTAACGCATAATATACGTCTGTTATTGTATAATAGTGATACCTTTTTCTGATATTTTTTTACCACGCGCACGGTATAGATTGCTGTTTTAAATTAGTGGAATACAATGACTGCGTATAATGTTATAGTAAAAATGCGGTAGGTCCTCGGCAAAAGATATACATTAATATAATTTTTGAATGACAGGGCAACAAACACATCACGCGAGTTCTTCATCGCCGTAGCCGTCACCGTCGTCTATGTCATTTCGATTTATATTATTATTGTAACTATACCTATTCAATTTGTCATTGATATTATGGCAGTGCTATTTTTTTCATCTTCGTATAAGTCTTATTTTCTTTTTAATCATAACAGGCGATGTAACGATTTCCATTACCGTCAATTCAAGTTGCATTCTGACGCACGGCTACAACATAATATCGTATGTATATATATGTATTTATTGTACGTCCTAGACTCAGTTTGACACATGTTCTCGCCTATTATATTATTATTCATTGTAATATATCGTATACATATTAATATACCTATATATATTATGTACACCCATATCCACGCGTGTCAGCCGATCGGACATCTTCACGCGTGTGCCGACACACAATGATCGATAGAATAGTCATAGATTAGTCATAATAACAATAATAATAATATGACGATTGACGAGCAGTGGCGAATTAGACCGTGTGAAAACGCACCAATAATCGGCTTTTAATTATCGCTGATCGTCGATCGATCTGCGCATCGACAATCGCGTTGTGCTGTTGAATAATATGCTATAATAATAAAACTATGTAGTACACCGTCGTATTGTTATTCGTTATAATATGCCATCTACAATAATATTATTCGTATTATAATATCAATTCACGTGTACAAGAAATAATAATATCATTGAGTATATATTGTACTCAATGGTAATATGTATATGCTGTGCGCTCATTGTTTGAGGACTCGAACTGACGATGCCGCCTTAGTCGTCGACGTAGAAGCAATAATAATATTAGGCGTATGTATTAGTCTAAATTGGCGTATGGAGGTAGCTGCCAAGTGTTACAATAATACGTATCATAGTATTATATACAGGTCACATGCAATGGGAATACTAGGTATAGTACAATATAGTCTTATATTGAAGTAGGTTTATCGCATATTATAATTAATACATATTATATACTATAGTATAGTATAGGTACATAATATTATATTGTATAGCACCTATGAAAAATACACCTATACCAGCTACCTTTTGGCCTAGATATACGATGAGAACCATCGATACATCACGCATAGGTACGAATCGTTATTTTTTAGTTTTACATTTGCATGGCATTTTAAATATAGGTACTTCAATATTAATTATTTTCAAAAATCCAAAAAACATCTTTAGTCTGATTTAAAAATATTATCTAGATCACATTATAATCACGGGTTGGGTTATATCATCATTGAGTTCGATGATTTTTTTTCTATATGAATTAAACAGAACATTAGTATTATTTTCCATAAATTATAATATTTAAAAGCGAATAATATGATTACGTTAACACGTACAACAAAACCCGTGTTATAACTTATTTGAGTACTTATACGGTGTTTCTTCATGTAATTATTGTTAGTATTGCGTAAAATTTAAGATTTTAATTTCCCACCAATTATAATTTATTATCTACAGACCGACAAATTACTTCATTATTATTCTTTACACCACTACGTAACCTGAACATGGTCAGGTACTTCTAATGGTATTAATGTTTACAACATTTGCGAACTATTTTTCATTGAATAATATGTAGTTTATATTTTTTTGTGGAATACATTTTATATCGATATTGCTAGTTCGTAAATCATACTACATTAACTTGCGACGTGATTTTGAAATAACAACTCGTTTGTCTTAAAAAAAATGTTACCAGCACGTTACGTTTTGTGTATTCACACCAACTATAAAACGTTATATGAACATATGGTTAAGTAATAGGTCAAAAATCATTCACTGAACGGTGTTAAAATATGTTAACACTATATAATATAAAATTAAACATATCAAAGTAGCACATTACTAATACTAGTGAAGCTAATAATAGTTAATACTGGTATAATTGAAAATGTTATTTAAAAAAAATAATTAATAAACAACACTCGATAGTCGATGTAATATTATATTACAGTCTCAGTCGCAAGCAATATAGTTCATTGAACAGTTACCAGAACTTATTTCTAATTGTTAAAGTAGGTATATATTTATCGTTTCATTGTATTGAAGCATTTCAAAGATATTGTTATACATGCGGATAAAGGGAAACTTAATTGATATTTTAATGACAAGACATATTAATCATTTTTATTTGTTGATGATTATAGTCAATAGTCATGTTACATTTGTTGCGTTTGTATACATTTATCCATCAATCATTTAAGTTAAGATAATAGATAAATGTAATTTTATATTTACCTGCAGTTAGTTTAAGTGGTAAAGTATAGTATTGCAATGATAAAGCAAAATTATGCACTATATTATAATTAAAATTAAACGTAACGTAACATGGGTGTAACCAGTTAAGTCGATTATCAAGTACGTATATTTTAATGCAACATTTAAATTAGAATAATATTTATGAACGGATATTTTGTAATATAAAAGAATTTAGTAAAAATTAAACATTTATGTCCGAAAAACAAGTATAAATTGAATTTATAGGCAACTAAAATAGATGTGTAATAGTTCTATAAAATATTTTATTTTATATACATAAAATAATGATGCCTATTTTTCAATAATTAATGCATTACAAGTTAAAATAATATTTATAAATAAATAGTAACTCAATATTAATTTTTTGAGGAAAAGAATATTTATTGCATAATATACATACCTAGTTGAAATACTAATTTCGTGTAGCTAACATAAATTAGATTATATTATAGTTCCAGATTATAGTACAAAAGTCTATTATCCTAAATTATAATATTGAAGTATGGTTTTCTTTAAGTTTTGTCATTAAGAATCGTTATTCGTTATAATAATATTTAGTGTTTAATAATTGATCAAATGGATATTAATAAAAAATCATTTTTGTACAGACCATATGATAAATTCTTTATAAAAAAAATATAGGAAATAAGTACTTATAGGTATAATTCACAAATTAAAACTTCTAGAACTACAATGCTAGAATAGTAGAATGGTCAGATCAGCTCACTTAAAATGCTTAGAAAAATAAGTAATCCATATTTACTTAAGAACCATCAGTGTTTGTACTTTGTACACATTAGTGGACAGGTTTATCATTTATGTATCAAGTGTTCCGTGTGTTTAGCAATAAATCAAAAACAATGAGTGTGTATGTTTTAGTTTTAAGTAGCATACCCATATTTTATGATTGTTAAGTTGTGTAGCCATATAGGTATATTATATACTTGTATATAATTAATATAATATTACACGGATACCGAACAGCCAGTGTTAATAAATAATAATGATTAAGTTTTAGACTCGCCTATGTGATTATGCATATTAAGCTCGTTATGTGAAATTGTGTTTGCACTCTGCATAAGCTAAAGAGATTGAATTATATTTGTTCGTAATTATAAGATTGAGTAATGCGGTTGGCAATGAGAAAAATAACACGGGCCTTTATTAAACACATTTTTATCCGCAACAGCATACACAGATATAATATTAGGTACCTATATAATAATATACAGTATTATTATGATGGACTGTACAGGCCGTACTGAAAATCAAGCCATTTTCACATTCTTAAATTTTAGTGTATATTTATATTGTATATATATTATAATAGAACAAAATATTATTTTATTGGTTTTTAAGACTGTCGGAAGCACAAAAACACCCATCACGCATAATTAGCAATAAAAGTATATTATAAGTTGACAAGTTGTTTTAAATAACACTTTATTACAATAAAATTACTAAAAAGAGTTAAAATTATAAAAACAATTTTTTTCGCAGAGATAATAAATTTTGTATACAAAAAAAAGAACTACATAAAGTATTTATAACGCTTTAAATTTCCGGCTGTCCTTGTTTTTCCACCTCTCGTAGGTATATCGTTATTAAATATTATACGCTATCTGTGTATTATTATACTATGTATGTTTATGATATATAAAATCTTTTTTATTACTATAATGTGGTTAATTCACGGGGTAATCGATTTAAAGTAATAAGACACTCATTATTTTATAAATCACTTAAGTTTTTAAAATGTATAGTTATCTTTTACAGTTGTGCATAATTTTAACTCATTACAATACATTTTTGGAATAAAATCAAATTTTTTTTACTATTTATTCAATTTTTACCCTTTTGAATGACAGTATACATTTTTAATTTTATATTTAGAAGCAGCATATTATTTTGAGTATTTCGATCTATAAAAATCAACTTTAGGACAAATAATTTATTAGTTATAAGTAATTCAAATTTAGATGAGTGGAGTAGTGGTATAACATTTTGCGGAGTACCAGTGTATCACTATTGTACTACTTTTTATACATCGAAGTACCCCAAAAATATTCTACTATGAAATAGGGAATAAAAAATGTATGTGTCATTAAAAAAGCAACCTATTTAGTACTACCTACAATCTATATCGGCTACCGGGCGGCATTTTTCTCCGGACAAGTCGCGGTGACCGGAGAACAAGTGCTGCTATCCCCCACCCCCGGGGCATGGCAGAAACCTACGGGTGCCCCATTCGAAATTCTGCCAAAAACAAACACACACGTGTTCCCACCTACCGTTCCAAAAAATATACAATACAAACTACTATACAAATCCTACTACAGCTAATGGCCTCAGTTGCCGAAGCTTAAGTTCAATAAAAAAAAAAAAAAAAATATATGCTTATTTCCTAAATATGATTCATGTAAAAGTAAAATAAAATGAAAAATACAACAATAATATTATTGTAGGCACCCTCAAAACTTGGGTGCAGTCGATAGATAATATTATTATTACAAGATAATCGTAGAATGTAAATAGTGTCTCCTTCGAAATCCCAAGTAAACACCATGGGCTACTTTAAAAATTAATAATACAAAGTATTTTCATATGCAATAATAACAGAGTATTATTATTTATTAGTATATATATACCTATATGATAGGTATATTATTATTTATTATTACTTGTGCAGTATTATACTATTATATTATTATTATGTCATATTTTTTACTGCACTGTCAAAAATCACTGATTTACATAATAATATCGTCTGAGCAGAGTGCGTTACGTAGTATAGCCGTATAGGTAGTAGGTAGGTATAACGTTCGTTGGTACGTGACAAGTGTCTAATATATATAGTAATAATTCCGGTCAACACGTTTATTTAACTGTGTATAAGTCCTGCTTGTATGTATACACAGATAATAAGCATATTGGCACATACTATTATTATTGTTATTATTATATTTTCATACATGTCATAACTCATAATACAAACATATTATTTTAATCTGAAGCGCGCATTCACTTGAAGGGTCGTATGTTACTGACGAACTTATTACCTTCTAAAAATCTATATTATACAATAATAATAATAATAATAATAATAATATTAATAAACAACTGACTAATAAAAAATAGTGATCGTAGAATAACCGATTTCAGGTTTTTTTTTATAAATTTCATTCTTCGCACTTTTTCCGCCAATCAAATAAAGTCGTGGGTGACTTAGGGCACTCCTCGTTTACAAATTGTTGGATTAGTTACGCAAAAACCATTAGGAATAAATATAAATATTTAAAAAAAATGTAGTAATATAGGTAGGGAGATACTCTTTCATACATTTTAATGCAAATATAAATAAACACGACTTACAGTCATAATAAAACAAAACAACAGTGTTCTATACAATGTTTACGAACTTTCTAAATAATTTTGACCCACCCTCACCATTAATCGTATACGGTTGACCAACACGGTGACGATCTGAAGAATAAAAACGATTCACAACAGATTTCTGAGTTTTTGAAAATCCAATTTGATAATTCACTTGTAAACAATTATTATGTTGCTTCGTAGATACTTGAATTTAAAATCCGTTCTGCACACAAATAGGCAGGACTGCTAAACTAGATCTCGATTCGAATTGATATTCGTACCCGCACAGGCGTATAATATTATCATAACATACATTTATACAGGTATACACAGACATCATGCATAATAATATCATGTATTAATGTTATTTATAATACCACAATTTGTGCGTATAATAATATATATATACATGCCTAGCCGTCGGGTACGATCTTCGTCGCGCACTGTCCGCACGAGTCGATTAGATCGCGTCCGTATTTCCATACAGCAAATTTATACGAATATTATGTGTAGTATACGACGTGCGTGCACCTATAATAGTGTAATATCTGCGCACAAATTATACGTATCCATCAATAAAACACACGCGACCTTTACGTGGTAGTTCTCGTGCGCAGGTTGTGTACGTTTGTATTTTATAATATTATTGTGATTATATTATTATTATTATTATTATTATTGCTACGTTATGACGCCCACTCGCTAGGTCGTTGATCTCGACCCGGGAATGTACACATTATTATTATTATATTATTACCTATATCGCTTCTACGTGTACGGGTGTACACATTATACGAGTTGTTTGAACTCGGCGAAGGCGGCGAACTTCGCGTTTTGCCCTAAAATTGTGTTGGCCGGCCCACGCGGAGGGTTTGCCGTTTTGTTTCTGCTCATTCGAGTGATTCATTATTATTCGTATTTTTTTTTTTTATTATGCCAGCATTTATATTGTTATGCATCTCGTCGTCAGCTGTTGAATTTTCGATTCCCAGATCCGTTACACAATCGCAAAATATATCAAACTCGTTTTTTTGTCATGTCAAATTTCTTGTGAATAAATTACAAGAATATGAAGATCGTGCGGGCAGGGTATAACATAATACATGCAATACGTATCATACGATTTAACTCGCTAACTTTGTTATATTGTTTGGTCTGTGGCCAGTTCCAGATGGTGCCAGTCAATTACGATTTTCAACCGTGTGTTTACATAATAATGTGTGCTATAGGTATGGTATATTATTATTATTTTAATGCGGTATCGAAAATATAATCTAATTCTCGAGTGCTTATACAATAATTGTTATTTCAGACGTTATGGATTTTTACAGGATTTTAACATTGCATTATTATAATATCCGATTCATAAAATATGTAGGTACCTATAGTGTCTAGTGTGCCTACGGGTTTCCTTATGACCATATACTGTATAGGTAGGTATAATGTAGGTTGTGGGCAAATTCATTTTTTTTTTTTTTTTAGATGTTCGAGTGGGAATCATTTTAACGGTCACATAATGGATAATAATAATGCATTACATGCATTATATGATAATGTTTTAACCGTATAATATACATGTTTAATTTTTTCGAGACTTTTTACGAGTGGTCGGAAACCACGCGAAACATGACGGCTAATCAACAATTTAATAAATCGCACTGCAACTATCTCACGGAGTATTATATTTATTATTGTCGCCTCCGCCAAGTACCAGAAAAAATATGTTCGACCGTAATCCGTAGGCGCGCGACAAGGGGCTTAAAACATACGCCATGTATTTATATTATTTAATGGGATGTATAATATGCGAAAACGCGTGCCATTATTTCATTCCGCACTCTTGACCTTGCCCGTTGATTCTTGTAGTTATTTCAGATTTTGAATAAGTGAGCAATAATAATAAAATCTTACGGTTAGACAAGGTAGACAAATACAGTGAAATACCTTTATAAAACCACTGTATTCTGTTTTCTGCAAATCCAAAAACTTATATACGTCGATTCTGGACCACAGAGTGTCGGCGATTCAATTCAATTCAATACCAAATATGATAAAGTCATGCTACAATATATAATAATAATAATAATAATTAATAACAATAGTGTATTAATCATTAATAAAATATGTTGGTAAATATTTTGAATGACGTACCACGCTTGGGGGAAAAATTATAATGAAATATTATTTTCGTTGTGATTAATTATTTGTCGTGTACAAGTTAGCATATCGTTCTTCGCGATCATATTTTTAATTGTCCACGATATACTAATAGTACAATACAAATTACAAATTACAAATATAAGATAATATTTGTATATTTTTGGTCAAGCGCCGCAGCATGGTCTCGTACTCAAAACATAATGCTTTTTAAAATTCAAACCGAAAACGGCCGTCGGTACATAATATTAAACTGCAGTGGACCACCTGGAGGAGGTCTTAAAGTTCTGCACGGGTCGATCCGTTCTACGACTACAATTACTGAAAGGTACAAGACGACTAATACGGCAGAAATGTTGTATTATTATTATGTATATAAAGTATTTTATGTTAAGCACGCGTATAACTTGTACAATTCTATTACAGTATATTAATATTCATTTATACGCATATTTAGGACATGTGCGCATGACATTCGTGCGATCCGGGGCACATCATAAAGTTATAAGATGTTCGACCTTTAACACAGAGACGGGGCATTAATCATTTTTGAATAGTACACAATATTTATCAACACGGTACCGTCTTCTCACACAATTGGCATGACATTTATTTATAATGACGTCACGCGAAACCGTATAATCATGCTCGAGAGAAAGCTCTATATATAAGAATTAAGAATTGTTTTTTGGACACCCGCACATAGTTTGTTTTTTTCTTTCGAAAACGTGATCGTATTTCGTAATCGCACATTATGATAATACGTACCTTTACAGACTGTTAATCAGCTAATGAAGACAAATTAGAATCAACGTGTACTGCGGTTTTTTTCTGAGTTTCGTGTTATACTTAAAATCACAGATGAGCAACTGGCGAACATGTACCTACCCCTTTTATGCAGCTCACGGCTACGCTTCGTTTTAAAATTAAAAGTTTTAGAATTTTTATCTGGGAAAGTGAGAATATTCAAAGCAACATAATGAGGAATGATCATTCGAATACAATCAGGTCCACTGGATATTTAGGTTTTGAAAGCTGCCAGTAATTTGGTAATTTGGAGTTAACATTCCTATGATATAAAATATAAGTAGACATAGAGTACAATATGTACCTACAATATGTAATGTATTAGTAGGGTTAGACTATATGGTTTACTTTTTACAATTTATTTCCGATACTTGACTCATCTTGAATTTCTTAAATTACTTTGAGTAGCCGAGTAGGTACGTTGGATATCCTTAAAGATAGTATTAAAGATTCGGTATTGCACTAGTTAAGGGATTCAACTTCTGACAGGAAATGCGTGTCTGATAGTTTTGTCATATTATATTATGTTGAAAAAAATTATTGCAGAAATAAAAAATCGACAGAATTATCCAAGTTGTTTTCATCTTGGCTGTAAGCTTATGGATCAACTTGGTGATCTAGCCTCGTCTCGTGTGTGAGCACAAACCTTTGGATTTCGTCTTCTATTGGAGGCAGAATCTGTGGTGTTTTGACAGCGTTATATTACATCGATGTTAGACTTACTCGTACAACCTCACAGTCGATAGGCTTTATAATAGCTACATGCAGTAGACGTTTGTTTTCGACTGTTAGCTCGGACTAACCAACTATGTTATCGCATTTTTACTTTAATCTGATTTTTTTCTGACGAACTTGGTGTTTCCTGCAGTTTAGACGAAAGTCGAATTCCAAGATATTTAGCTGAATTTTATTGTGGGATTGGTGATTGATTCAGTACTAAAATTGTATATGATACCTATTATGTAATTGCATTTAAATATTTTATATCATCAGTCCGCTATATGCAACAGTATACGACAGTATGTATACATAATAATATTATAAATGTGAATGCCAGATAGGGCAGATAGTATATTATTGCGACGGGGTTGGATTGTTCTGTTACACAACATGGCACGCGCGATACATACCTACCTACCTACCTACCATTTTGTTGTTGTATGCGTGGTGTTATTATCTATGTGCATGCGTGCTGTATAATATGTAATATTATTATTACATAGTTATTGGTTTTACAGCGTGTAAATATATAATATATGGCCAATTCATTAAGACTTTCCAATGGAACCAACGATGAACGATAAACCATAAACATAAAAAAATAAAAAGTTTTGTCATGTATAGGTATGTACAGTAGATATAGGTATCTCGACGTTTCGGTGGAACCCTTGACCACGCCTCAGCCCCAGGAATTAGAGCAAAGTCCTGTGGTCGTGATTACCTCCAGGCGATTTAACTGTTCGAGTTTTATTTTTTTTCTCCTCCATTCTCTCGCTGTCCAGTCTGACAACGCGCTAGGTACCTATATATATATTACACAATGATATACTCCAAGCCTTATCAGAATCATTTTTTTTTTCTTATACCAACATACTATACACCTCTGAGTGCTGCAATATACCAAAAGAAATTCCTAGACAAACACGTGTACGGTCATATAATGTAAATCAGTTTGTGATTTTTCGCACATACGCTTTCACCTTCGTACAACTGTTTTCATGGCCAATATAACATAGCCGTACTACAGTGTGTACACGTATTATATTATATCGTTATGCCTGTGTGAAGAAATGGCCGCAGTTATTTCTTGGGATCTAATTACGCCCACGCACTGTATGCATTTGTGTTAAAAATATGGAGTACCCACGTTGTATAACGCACGCGCATTAATATGTAATCGGTTACGGAGCACAGTTGTAATGTTCTTTTATCTTTCATTTTTCATTTCCTAATCAATTACAATAGGTAACATAATATTTTCGTATCATTTAGGCATACGAGAAATTACGGTGGTGAACTTGACGAGCAAAATCATTAAACAGTAGTTATTTTACGATAAAGAACAAAATGATATAAATTCTTCTAGTTGGCCTTGGAATTTTAATCGTGTAGAAGAAGATTACTAATATATAGATGACACGATGTAGTCGTGTAGACATGATTACGGCTGGAAAAACGACCAAAATAAAGAAACGGTCTAAAACTTTTCACATTTTAAACATTTAATTTAAAACCTTATATAATATGCTACTATAGTAAACTATAGACACCTATTATTATTGCACATGCACAGTGCATCAGTGCTATAATATAATACAACTTTTAAATTATATAAATAATCATACTATATTTCAATTATTTGTATTGTTTTACTAGCAAAAATTGCCGATTCAAAATTCGTAAATTAAAAATAGTAATTGTATTTCAACGAAATGGTATATTATTATTTTTTGGTATGAAAGTATAGGATTTTAAAGTCATGTTATTCCGTTATTACATAGACGATTTAGGTTACTGGGAAAAATTAAATAAACTAACACTATAGAACAACGAGATTATTATTTTTTTTTTACGTAAAGGCTTTGTATAACATAACAAAATAATTGGTAATTAAATATGAAATACTAATGATCAGTAACGCTGTTACATGTGCGGGAATTTTAAGACAAATCAACTTGATTATAATATATTACCTAGATTCACAAACAGTTTTTATTATATTTTTAACTTCCTGATTCTATAAATAAAATATAAATACACGTGTGGATATAAAATATAAAATGAATATCATTAAAAATTAAAATTCTGTCTAAAAAGTACCTGGTTTTATACATATTTCAATCTACTTTTCCTTTAATGTTTTCCAATTAGATGTAAATTAATGATTTATTATATTTTTATTCTATATTGTTTTACGATAACTAGTTAGGTAAGTTTGGAAGTAGAAACTTATTTCATTTTTTAATTATTAAGCATTAGTCATCTTATTGTGTGTACTATAAACGAAAAACTCCTAATTTGTTTATGTAGTTTATATAATCTAGGTACCTACACCTTAATATTATATATTTATATCAAATTCTAAATGTGCAATGCGTTCCTTAAACAGATATAATAATATATATTTTAATAGTTAATCGTCCACCGGTGAACTTTCAAAGAAACTAGTATATAACCAACATTCTTGTGGTCATCGCACATTGAAATCTGGTGGTTACTGGTTAACAACAGATACTAGTGGAATGTGGATTTCAGAGTTTCTAGAACGTTTATTATTTTTCTTTTGAAGCTGGGAAAAATACCAAGAAAAAATTCAACCATTTTATAAAACATATGAAGTGCTTACTAATTGTATACATAGGTAAATAACAATAAATTGTGAAAAGAGTCAATTGAAAGTTATATTTAACTTAACTCATGGGTTGTCAAAGATTTAAATCGTAATAATACTCGTATGGTAGTAGGTATATTATAGTATATTGTTTGATATTCTGAATGAACTCTATTGAACTTCTTAAATATTTTTTTAGTATAATCTATCAAAATAGGAACTCTTATACGCAAACTTGTCAATCATTGTAGATACATCGAAAATTTTTTTATTAAACATTTGGTGTACACATATCATATTATGCTCAGTCATTATTTTAGAATAAATGTATTACTTGTCGAAGGTCTAGCTCTATATCATAATTTTTTGTTTCTAACAATTCCAAATGTGTATACCCAACTTGTGTTATGTGATAAGTGTGTTTATAATCGATTTTAAACGATTCAACAGGTACACTTTACGACTGTAATTCATCAAACTTGATTCGAATTTATGGCAAAAATAATGTTATACAATTTTAAGCGTTGGCTATTTAATCTATTATTGTAAATGATGCGAGTTCAGTGCATGATTGTTATTTTCCGCGCACTATAACGTCTATAACATCGATGATGTTTCAAGGTCGGCCGTCGGGTTTCAACCTTTATTGGAATGTTCAACCGGTTCTTCCGAGGTGACATTTTCTCTATTATCGTATAATACCCGTTTACGTCTTTCCTTAATCGATTAATTTTACAAAAACAAGAAATGCTACAGAAAGGGTGAAGTTAACGTATTCAAACATTATGCAAAATATACACAGCAGCGCGTAGCATATTATTTTATAGTGTTAAATGTGTATTGTCGACAGAAGGATATGTGCGCCGTGCCTGTAATGCTGGGCGCCTTCTGTGTGTATACCTTTATTTATGTTTTTATGGATAAAGCAGTAGTTCATACACTCGGGGTTTGTGTAATTTGGCACTAGGTATTATGTTGGTATACTTATATAACGCGACTCGTAAAATTGATTAAAAACGAAACATTTTGTTGTGATAAAAAACATTAAGCAATAAGAGGTTCGGCTCATTCTTAATATTTTCGGTTTCACTGGATGAGGTCGATCTGCAGCTTGTATTATATAATATAATAATGGGCAATATAATTTTTAGTTAATAGTATAATGTAGTATTTGTTTATAAATGTATACAATTTATACTGTAAAGCTAGTTGACACGCGTGACAAGGTGTTTGATATTATATATTGCCAGTAATATAATATGATTTAACAACCTTGATAGATATACCTATTATGTGAGTAGCATGCTCGTGAGTGACTGACTGATATGATGTATTTAGATCACACTGTACAATATGACCATTTCATTTAATAAGACAATCAATTTTAGCAGAAGCAATCCTATGTAAAGGCGTGAGTCGTCGAATGTTTTACTACTCTCCTTAATGGACCTATTACCCTTGTCACTATAACTGAAAACATGTCCATCGACCATCATACGAAATTTGTATTAAAATATAGAAAGAACAAAATTAATTTCACCGAAAACAAACGGACGTGAATTTTCACTTGTTTCTCTAACGAATTTACTCACGCCATCGTCGTTGTGTTTTACTTTTGTTTTTCAAATATAATAGACATAGGTTTTACATATAGGTGTCTATCGCGGTGGAGTAAAAACCACAAATTTCGATTCCGTACAATGGGTCCAATATAGTGTACAAAACTTTCCACGGGATATGACTATATAATATGTTCATTGGCCATTGGATTATGATTTATGAGTTATGACACCCAAAAACACTGTACATAGTTACCTACGAGTATAAATATAATTTAAGGTATGTATCTCGTGAACAATAGTTGTTTCTTTCACTCCATACATTTCACATATTATACGATTTAAATAGGTTTTTTTTTAAATCGTGAAATCATCGTGTTCACATAAATAACACAACGCGTGGTGGTATAACTCTATTATTACAGTGTATTCACTATAATATAATATTATGTTATATTCGAATGAATGGTTATGAAAATGTAATTTTGTTTGTATATTATATACACAGCATTTTTGACGCCATATAATTAGTCACCGCGCGAAAGATGAGTGCTCGCGGGGTGCGCGGTGCACGTTATACCAAATTATATAAATGAAAATCGTTTGAAAGACATGACAATTGCGAATCGTTCTTAAATCATTTTCCGTAAATGAGACGTTCATAAATGGATCGAAACCGCGTGACGGAAGTGTCTTTCTTTCCCCCATACTGTATATTTTATCCACGGCCCATTACGTTAAAAATATATATATATAGTTTATATTGTAATGTTGTTTATACTCTATTTTTATTATATTTTATTATACTCTCCGCAACACCGTTAACACCGTTATTATTGCCGGCGTACATGAACTCGGTCTGTATCACACGTCGTCGTTTCACTTTCCATTGCAACATCTTTTCCTATGTATCGTATTTATATTATCATTATTATATTACTTTCGATTTTAGTCTCCATGCCCGTAAAAACAAGATCGACTAGTATCATCGTCGTCATTTAAACCTCGGATTTGATTACCTTTCGCGTTAAGAAAAAGAAAACAATAAACACTTACCACGGAGTACACAAGCCAGCAACAGCACGACGACGGCGGAGGTCTTGTGGCTGGCTGTCATAGTTGACACGCGCTCGCTGAAGGGGTTGACTTTTCGTACACTATCGAGTTCAATAGGCGGCCTCCAATGGTATGTTGGCTGGACGATATTTTCGACTGCGAACCACTACACTATAGGTGCGGCCGGCGGACTTTTATTGGAAAACCCGTACACTCGGTGCGCAAGTGACATTTAGTTTTCGGGCGAACAACGCGTGTGATTAAAAAAAAAAAATTAACAAAAACCGATCGAAAATACAATTTTTTTTTTTTTTTAAACACTCGTATCAAACTATTTATTAATTGTAATATAATATATTCTATGTATAAATATACGTGTAAATATATGTATACGAATTACGGCTAAAGTAAAAAAAAAAAATTCGAACGATTATTATTAATTTTTTCTAATCACAAACTCGCGTCGACTCGTCCTAAACTACTGTTCACACGAGAGTGAAGATTGGACATAGACACTGTTGGGAGAGAGACGTCGACGCCGTCGTTGCCACCGTCGTTTGGGGAATGAGAGATGACTGGTGGTGAGAGAGAGAGAGAGAGAGAGAGAGTGAGAGAGAGAGTGAGTGAGAGAACGAGTGAGGAGGAGGAGGGACGCCGCATAGGCACTGCAGATATTATACAGAGGAGAGGGTCACTTTCTTATTCAGCCGGACTGCCATGTGCGTGTATGTGTGTAAATGATTGTAAATGTTTGTTTGTGTGAGTGAGTCTATGTATTTTTATGTATGTGTGTGTGTGTGTGTGATTTGAGTGGAAACGAGAACGCGCCCCGGTGCGACTTGCACAAGACTTGTATAGCGCGACACAAACTGCACCGCTCGGCACCTTTCATTTATCTGCCCGCCTATTTTTGTTATGTTTTTTCCAGTGATATTAGTATGGGTACTATATAGTGCTGCAGGTTTCGGATGGGTGGGTGATTTTGTTCTCCTTACCCGGTTACACACGGTCTGCATAATATACTGAATACGTTGCTAGGTATACCTATATTGGCTATTATATGTGTATAATGTACATATTATACAATTTTATTGTTTTTGCTAGGGCGGATCGGTATAGGTACCTGTATAGCTCATAACCATACATTCCACCAAATACTATATATTTATTATATTATCCTCGATCTCGATAATACGGCAATAATATTGTTCCTGGATTATGTACAATATATAATAATATATCGACAGTAAGGGCGGAACCACAGCTGCAGTTATGTATAGCTACGCAATTATTGTGCAATATGCTAATATTTATATTATCTAGATATATTTTTATTATAGCTGTGTACCTGTGTCAGTTTCTGCGTTATTTTTATGTTCGTGCAGGTTAACTTTTTAATAATACTTTTAGAGAATATGAGCTAGTTTTTGTAACGTTATTTTAATTAGGTCATATAATTTATATCTCATCCTAATTATGAGTTTATGACAACCCTATTAGAGTGTATTATGTTTAAGTTGTTTATAGTTTATGTAGATGATAGAGTATAGAGTATGAATATAATAAGGTATTTTCGAATCAACCCTCTTGTGCTTAATTATATATAGTACCACCAACATATCTTATTAACTCAAGAATTTCTAGGCCATTTGTTTTTGTTAAACTAATTCAACAATGTATTACCTATAGTATATAGTATTTATTTAATATAGTATTTTGTTTTGTATTGTTTTTTCGTGTACGCAGTTGAATGGATAAACATACTATGGTGATTTGAATAATGGACAATAAACTGTATTACGATATTGAGCAATAGATAAATAAATAGGAACCTATCGAGTTTCAAATCTGTAACAAAATTATAGTATGTTTGACTTGTGTGGCCCTCGACTTTGGCAATTGTTATAATATGTTGTTGTTAAATGGATAGATTTTAGGTGTAATTTAAGTAATTAGATATAACAAAGCATAGCAACAAAGTATATATCTTCAAGGATGTAAAATTGCTCAACTAATAATAGTTTTCAGTTTTCATTGGACCTGATTAAATATTGTACATTGTATTACGGGAATCCTTTTGTAGACTTTTTATTTTCTGTTGAAAGCATACGCAATCAACAAACTGATTGAATCCAATTTAAATATGTACCTATATATTATATAGTACACAGTCAGACAGTCTTAACAGAAATATCTATACAGCAACCGTCCATAATAATGTGTAATTCAATATTGCAATTTAATTGTAATTTGTAGGTAGGTATCGACTTGGAAGTTTGAAAGATTAATGTAAAAATATAACATTACGAATTTTTAAATTAGACCGATCAAATATATAGATTAACCACGAATGAAATAGTTCAGATGTAACCGACCATTAAAGTTTCTCACTCTTATGTAAACTATAGAAATCGAAAACATATTGTACACTTATAAATTATAATATTGATAAAAAAAATAATAACTGAAATGAGTTATTTAGTATTCATTACGTTTGATAAAAAAGTAAAAAAAATGTTTATTTAAAATATACATAAACATGCGAGAATAATTCATTTGAATGGTGAAATAATGTAAAGGACGACATCATGCAAATTAATTTCACGTCTACTACAAGAAGAACTCGTTTCGCTCAGTTTTTAAATACAGTCTACCTACCTAAATATAGGTACACATGAGATATAGTAACTATGGCATTAAATGTACACAAACTTTGTGAATTTCTATAGATTTCTCGTTATTTTAAAGAAGACAACCTTCCAGCTGAGTTAAAACTTGTGGTGATTTAGAGATTGTTTTCAGTTATTTTTATAATATATCATATCATTATAATAAAAACAATTTAACGAGAAGTCTATAAATGTTGAAGTTACGTGTTGTAGTAAGCTATAATATGTACGAGATTCTCGTATTTTATATACTTCAAAGCAAAATTAATGTAACAATAAAGTATAATATACCTACATTTCGGGACGATAACTTTCTTTAACAGTAAATTATTAAGTTTTCTTTTACATAACAATTAACAATACGTAGGTATAGTACATATATTTAAATGCTTAATGTGCGCATCCGTGGTTTTCCACGCATAGAGATTTTAATTATTATATTGCGTACTTATATAGTATATTATACATATGTGAATTTGTGTGGTTGAACTCATTGCTTGATTATTTAAAAGAAACACTGGAAACGAAATATTAAATAAGAAATGAAACACGATTGTTTATGACAATAATAACTGTGTAATATTTACTTATGTATTTAGGTATAGGATATATACTCGTAATTCTATAGGCGATTGAGTGCTGGCTGTAGAATATAGGTAGGTAGATACCTGCAATACGTTGAGTCTTTTTCCCGATTGTTATCTATTTTACTTTTCTGGAATTCATATTAAATTATAATAATTATGTTGATTTAATTTTATATTCCGAGTAGAGCGTGAGAACTTAATTGATAGATTTCTTAATATTTAGGTTAGTATACGAATGTCGAATATTATTGTTATCATTAACATATATAGGTAACATAATTAACTACTAAATAAGTGTGATACAACGTATACAAGTTTCAAAAGTATTTTTATCCATAAAAATATGCTTTTTCGTTCTGACCGACTAATTCTCTAAAATATCATATAAATTATAATATACACAGTTATACATTACCTATTATAAGTTACCTACATCTAATAAACAAAAAAATGTTTTTAATTATTTCTTTAATCATGGCAGGCATGGTTGGAATTCGTTAAGGCTGTAAAAAGTTGTAAAATATAGGTAAATGGGTACCTATTTATTATGTATAATCAATATGAGATAATATTTTAAAAAACTTTCCACACTTTGTCCTTTAAATAGTTTCATTTAAGTATGTATTACTGTAGTATCGATTAGTGGTGTGCACGAAATTGTAATATACGCCAAGGTCCACGATTATAATTGTATCTGTATAATCGAAATTAGAATGTGAAATTTAAGGAGAATAGTTCAAATATTATAGCTGACCCTTAGCGGACGCTAATAAAGAATAATTTATAGATTATTATTAACAGTAGGTTTTTTCTACTATATGGTCATATTTGCACAAGCATGACCTTTAGATCATAATAATGTATATCCTGTACAAATTTAACCTTGAATTGGGAAAAAACTAGCGAAAAAAATAATATAATATATAATATTATATTATGTGTATATATAATAGCTATCAAGGAACCGGATCACGGATCGGTGCAACGCCTTTTTTGCCACCAGAAAAATATTTAGTCTAACGTGGGCGTTGCCCATATACTTACACATTATATTATATATACCTATACTATATACATAGTACCTATAGGTACATACACCCGAGTACCCGATACACGGATCAACACACTGTCGGTTGCATAATTTTCCTCAAGACACTATTATGCGGACGGGTAATCCGTATCGTTGATAATAATTCATCAAATTTGATTTTGACTTCGCATATACATAATCAAATATATATTCGTGAGACGGCGCGTGAGTGGCCGTATGGCGCTCGGTTTTTTTTTTTGTCGCTGTTTCCTGCTTTCGTCTACCCGTAGGTACCGCTTACTTAAATGTTGGCCAATACTTGATATTGTAACAGGTGTTTTGCCGATTCGTCGGATAACAAAATAATATTATAACCTAGCCCAACGTCATGTAATTTGATCACGCGAAATCCACCGAAGGCAATAAAATAACTAATAACTGCACGTATACGTATATAATATATTATGTGGTACGAGTTAAAGGCATAAAAATTAATTTGAAAATTCGAATTTTATAGCAATAATGATAGCTGGAGTGTGAATGAAATACTGACATAACTTTGAAAACAAGAGCAGAGATTGTCTTACATAATAAGTAACAATATTTTAGTTAGGTATACGATCGACAATTATTATATAGCTAGATAATGATAATACCGAATAATAGGTATAGGTACATGCGTCGTGCAGGTATGCCAGAACATGGTTTCTCATAAGCTTTTCTTACTGGAATTTAAAAAAATAGATTAGCGTAACTTTTGTCGTTTTGTTTTTATTCAAAATATATTTATCGTAGACAATTGAAAGATTCCACTAGTACTACTTAAAATATAATTGTCTGTACATAACGAAATTTAGAAAATATTAAAAACAATGTTAAGCTTTTTAACCACTTTTTGTACTTGATGCAAATTTTGACGAAATTTATCTCTATTGCTGAAATTTGTAAATTACTTTGAATATTTTGTAAATAGTTAAATTTTTCTATTTAAGACTTGAAAATTAAATACAAAATACTAAAGTAGGAACTCATTAGTTCTTACAAATTGCAAAATATCTCAAAAATACTCGAACTTATGAATAATTTATTTATTGCCATTTCAAGTTCAAATTTTGACTAAATTGGATACTTTAACCAAAAATAATGATTTTAGTTATTTTGACGCAATTAAGATAATATTATTCATAAATACTATACCTCTCCATGCTCAACGCTTTCTAAAACTACTTTCTTTTCAATTTGGACCTCTCAAAAAACTAAATTCAATTTTCTATCAGAAAAGATGCTGATGTCGAAAATTGGAGCATTTTTATTTACCCCAACGTTGATGACAGACAACAAATCGTTGTAGCTAAAATAGATTTAATCGCTACGATCAGAGTCTAAAGCATATTATAATGGTTTGCTGAGAATTATGACTTAGCTCCTCCTAACCATGTTTCTCTAGCCACCACTGTGTATCAATGTCAAACCATAGGCGTCAGTCCCTTATATTATTAATGAACATTCCTATATAATATGACACTACAAAGTGTGTATTATGTTCTTATGTGTGTAAGTCTCTGTGCGTACCGATAAGACCGCTTAACGACAAATAGGCCCTATATGATGGAAAATAACTCTGATCGTTGAGTCGTACCGGAGTCGGCCGGTCCGGTGGATAATTTTTTGAGTAAACAGTAAATAATAAGTTTGCTCAGCTGCAGAACAAAGTGATCAGAGTTTACTATTGCGTGTGACTGCGTTAACCCAACACCGCAGGACACCCACGTGAACGTGGTCACCTTGTAATGCGGTAAGCACGGTATCACTTGTTCAGCGGGCGCATACTCAGCTGCATTGTCAATATATTATAGTGGATCGCGGATTAAGGTCGTGCGGTCAATGCTATACCGGCGTTGCACCCCCCCTCACTGTGATTATGCCCGCAACCACGTGTACCGCTGTACCCAGTGGCGTTGTTCGTGGCGTTCCTACATATACATATAAGCATTAGGACATTAGGCAGTAAGTTGCAGTGGCGACTATCCAATGGTTCATTTGTATACCTGCACCATAGGTTTAAGACGTTTAAGTACTGAGGTAAATATAGGTAACGAATTATAAACCTTTAAGTTTAATGAACTTCAAACTTTTGATCAAGTTCTATTAATATAAGATTATTGTTTAACGTAACTACATCTAAGTTCAAACCATCTATATGGCTCTATCCAAAATGCTCAATTGAATTTGTATTGCAATTTACTGTAATAATTACATAATACGTTTGAGGTTAAATAGTTATTTTAATTTTAAATATCTAAAATTCATCAACATATAAATATCACGTAACATATTATATCACTGTGCATAGGTTCGAGAAATAATTCAATTTAATATTTTGAAAATGTAATTGTGTTCAGAATATAATAATAAAAGTAGCCAAGTAGGTAAATATTATATATTTATACGATACGGAGAAAAGGTTCAAATCCCTACGATTATTATTTTTTTTTGAAGTACAACACGGTAGTATTAACTATAATTTTTGAAAATAAATCTTTCTTGGGGGATGAGGTGACCGAGTGGTCTGACGCGTCCGCTGCGACGCAGTCGGTCGCGGTTCGATCCTCGGCTACCGGGCGGCATTTTTCTCCGGACAAGTCGCGGTGACCGGAGAACAAGTGCTGCCATCCCCCACCCCCGGGGCATGGCAGAAACCTACGGGTGCCCCATTCGAAATTCTGCCAAAAACAAACACACACGTGTTCCCCCCTATCGTCCAAAAATATACAATAAAAACCTACAATACAAATCCTACTACAGCTAATGGCCTTTAGTTGCCGAAGCTTAAGATCAATAAAAAAAAAAAAAAATCTTTCTTTTTCGTTTAAATATCAGATTTCACTCAAATTCAAAATATAATCTATATCTATATCGAATGAGTAATGAGCCTACGGTAGTACGGTGGTAGGTGTCACCTGAAATCGCTTTGCGGTTGTAAATCAAACAATTAATTTGTTAACTCCACTCAGAATCTAAAATTCAATCATTTCTAATTTATTAATAAGGGTTCAGTCTCAGATATCCCTAAAAGAAAGTTGAGGATAATATAGGAAACTTTGTATATCCATCCAGATGTGCTACCCACCGCATAATCCTCAGGAACGCGAGTGCACATGTCTTCAGGCTGGAAGTGATTGAGACACGTTTCGCCACTGTTGGTTACTGATCGAGATTCAAGACCGGAATTTCGTCGCACTACACAACACTGTATACATACGCAATCGTTGACGAGAAAAACCAAAAAAAACGTGAAACGGTTGGATCGAGAATCGGACAATGGAGACGGACATGGAGAAAGCGCCTGCGAAGACCGTTTCATAAGGCTGAGTGACGGAAAATATTGCGGTTACCCGCTCGCCACGAGTATTCTGTAAACAATATAACTAGTGGTCGCCTCGGCCGTTCTTACCCCGGCCGAACCGGGCGGGTTTAGATCTCGCCAGATTTCACCAACGGATGTGTTCGTATCGATATTCGAATAACATAACTAAATGAACAATCCACGTGTCCTTGAAGCTTATTCAGCTGCTTGGTTTTATCATTCTTAATCAAGTAGCTGGAGTGAAGGTTATCAATTTTTCTTATCACCAATCCGATATTGTCTAGTTGGATGAAATTAATTTAGGAACACACGCCACAAGGTGTATGTTTAATTTTTGCATTTTGGATTGTTCTACATTCAATATTTTTGGGAGATCAGTAGGTTGATAAACATTTAATTATATTCACCATTTGACATCGTTATATAGGTGAAAATGGGGGGGCTTGGGTGGGCTGAGCACCCAAATATTTAATCAGCCTCCCCCCCCCCCCCCAAAATAGACAGACCTTAAGTTGTGTGAGGCTGAAGTCCCCTTACAATTATGTTAAAAACATTTGCGAACCCTGAAATTTTCATAGATTTCCACCTGTAGACATCATAACATCATATCAAAAAGTTAATATCAATACCCACTCTTCGAGTTTTGTGAGGCTCTGGACGAAATAAATTTTGTGAGTCACTATAATTTATTGAAACAACAATCATTGTCATGATAGACAAAACTATCATCTCATAAGTTATAGTAAAGTAGTAATACCTTAAAAATTCTAAACCCTAAAATAAGAAAAGAAGTAATAATGTTGTTTTTTATATACACGTATAAGTTATTATATTAAGCGGTAGTCTATATTGTCTGTATTGTTTTTACATAAATCCATGCTATTAATATTATAAATGTGAAAGTCATCGTTATGTCTATCTGTATGTTACTTTTTCATGACTGAACTACTGAACCAATTTTGATGCATTTTGGTATAGAGTAAGACGAGACTTTGGACAAAAGCATAACCTAATTTTTGTCACGAAAATACATCTCGAAGGGGATGAAATAGGGGAGGAATATGGAAATCTAATATATTTTTGTTTATACAATTGATTACAATTTATAATGATTATAATATAAATTACTAATTAGTAAGAATTATTATTTTTTAGTAAGTGACATTCCTAATTTTCAAACCGTATCTCTCCTTCGCCTTGCCTTGGGTTACAGAGTATCGGGGTCTTTAAGGTATAAATGAGGATTAACACCTCGACGTGTCATTTAGTGTTCCGTATATTTAATACATAGGTAACAAAATGTTGGTCACACGTTACCTAACAGTTGAATATATTCAACTCTACACGACGCGACGAGGTGTGAATCTACCTTAATGGGTATAAGGCGTCAGGTATAGGTAACCAGGTGGTTTACCTTGAATAAGCTCCTTATTGGCAGCAAATGTCCGTTTTGCATTTTTTTTTAATTAATTACGGTATTTTTCAAATTTCCAACTATTTTGTTTCAATATAAAATGATTATTATTTTAAATTTAATTCTGGTAATATATTGCTCGCTGACCAAGTGGTTTAGTTAAACGTTAATCTCTTGAAGTGATTAAATAATACCTATAGTTAGGCCATCAAATGCATACGTGGCTTTCTATACTTTAAAGATTTTAACATACCTACCCAAAAACCATCGCACAAACGATGGCACATTGGATTCAATCCACCTTAGATTAGATAAGTAAAAACGATAAACTTTAGAGTCAAAAACGATACACTTACTCTAATCGCTGTGTGGATTGCCTATATATGATAATGTATACGGTTCCTTAGAACGTCAATCCTTATGACCTCAGCGAGTCCGGTGGGACTGTATTTACTATTTAAATCTATTTGGCATGGGCAATGTTGGACGGAATTGCTAACACGTATATTACTATTATAGTGCTCGTATGTACATATTATATTTAATTTAATATCTTCTACTCAAATTAAAAATGTTCTGAAGTTTTCAACTGTAAAGTTTCCGATAACCTTATCGGAATTTAATTTTTTGGACCACTTAATAATTTGTACATACCATAGTCCATAATGTTTTTAACTTCTCATAATTAATAAATAGTATTGTAGTATTATAGGACTCTTGTAGATAATAAAACACAAACTCCATAGATTATAATTAAACCAAAAGCTATTATGAAATACAAGTTTATTCAATGTGTTATAAAATTACACAGGTAGTAATTTATTATTTGAAAACAATTACTTTTTTTATATCATGTACTTGACGTTCAAGCATCATTACAAAGTATAATTATTTAAATTATTAGTCAATTAATTATCTACCGAATTATGTATATTAAGAAATTTGAATATAATATATATGCACACCTTCAATAGTCAACGTCAAATATAGTTGCCATGTGTATATTATATTATATTATACTATTTATCGTTAGACTTACGCCCATCGACTTTAACTTTCATATCTTGTACAATGGGGCGGATTGCACTTTAAACTAATTACCTCCAAAAGTCTAAATGTACCTTTATAATAGCATACAAATTAATTTTAGTTAAGTGTGAAATGTTAAAGTATTAAATTTACAGATTTATAGAATTATAATGATTGCATGAGTCAATGGAAATTAATATAAAAATATATGCTGTAAGTGCAATTGACTATTAATTATATTATAATAGTGACCACTAAAAATTATTTACTACACATGTTTGCGTGTATATACCTAAATTGTATTTCATCTGAATATCTGATCATGGAAACATATTGTATAGTTATGTAAAAACCTGAATAAATTATACAATTTAATGAGTAATAACCAATTATATGAGATAATTGGCTATTTTATTATATTTGAAAAAATTCGATGAAAGCTAATAATAGGTCTATACTTGGATGTTTAGTTGATTTATTATTTCTCAATAAAGGAAATTATTAATAATATATGTAAATCATAATATTTAATTTAAATAAGTATGTATACATATTTTATTTAGATTCTTAAACCAATCTGTATTCTAGCATGTATAAAAAAGAGTTGTATGTGTGTGCATGACGAAATAAACAATTTAATATTAATAGTCCCTTTCTATATAGCTAGTTTACACGTCACTAGTTTATTGGTCATGTACAATGTACTTATTACTTACATATATTACATGAGAAACTATTGGTCAAATCAAAAATACAAAAATGTTAAAAATAATTGTACAAAACTTAATTACAGCTCCCAATCATCTGAAAATGAGCTATAGAGGGTTTTCTTCACCACATTTACAGGTATTACTTTATAAATAAAACATTGATAATATAGCTGTTACACAGTTATTATATTGATCTCAACTCTTGAATGTAATATCAGTATAATTATAATATAAAAATAATATAATTGATAAACAGCCGACAGGCAGAGCCGCATTTAGGAGGGAGTAACGAGGAACTGATTTTGAAGGAGTGGCTAATTTTTAAAATGTTCAGGTTCTTAACTATAGGTATTTACTTATTTCCTATAATTCGTATCATATTTTTATATTTTGTACCTTGTATAATAGTACCTTAATTTATTAAAATGTGCTCATTATTCTTAAAGCATAAATTCTTTAGCTGTATTAAACATGAAAAACATCCACTGTAAATTAAAATTATGATAAAATAATTAAGAGTCATAATCCAGGAAGAAAGTTAAATTTTTTAAACGTTTTTAACAAATAAGTTAATAGTTCAAGTAAAGTTGTTCTAAAAATCGGTTTTTTTGAACAATTGTAAACAATAATTAGTTTTATTTAATTCGCGAGTAATAATTAAAAAAACACAAAAAATAATACTAAAGCCAATATATATATAAAGGCTTTAATTTCTATGGTTTCTAATTAAAAATAAAAAAAATCTCCTAGTCAAAGGGAGCTGTTATAGTTATTATATTACATTTATAGGTACCTCATGACAAAAAAATAGTTAATAAGCACTTTAGTAGGTTCCTATTATGTATTGTGTAAATCAACTGTAGTATATTATAAT
Organism: Myzus persicae; assembly: GCF_001856785.1. Taxonomy (NCBI): domain Eukaryota; kingdom Metazoa; phylum Arthropoda; class Insecta; order Hemiptera; family Aphididae; genus Myzus; species Myzus persicae. Next base: position 86,582 of record NW_019104014.1, read on the forward strand.
ATTGAGACTGCTTTAGAATAGTGGTGCCAGTGAAATCATAAGTGTACGGTTTTTTAATACGTAAAAACTCCCCTGAAGGGTATTTAATATTTATAATTTATATTTTATACTTCACGTAACTATCGCCTTACTTTTTTTTTTTATAGTGGGTAACATAATCACAAGTGTTCCGTATATACATTCACCGAACTCATAACTCATAAACACTCCATAGCAAAATTCAATAAATAAAAAGTCACGATTAACGATTTATACAATCAGAATGTACATAAATGCATATTTTGTGTTGGAAAAGAACTTGAACAATTTCTATGAACTTCGTACATATACGTGCACTGTGCGTCCGTGCCTAATGCCTATATACATACACTGCGTAACAATTCCATACAAAAGTCAGGTAGGTCAGTCGACTTCATGTTAACAACTACCTTGAGGGTTTATTTAACGAGTACTTGTAGGCATATACTGCCTATGCGGCTATGCCCTATGCGATAGTACGATATATTATAACTTAGACACTATTTAATTTAATTAAGTTCAGAAGTATTTTGATATGAGCACATTCAGAGTATAGATTGATTATGTATTTTGTCATAAGGCTTAAATCAATGTTTTATTATTATTATTATTATTTTATTCAACTTTAGCTCTGGCGACATGGATCATTAGGTTTATACATTATATTTTATAACATTTCGATTACAATTATAATATATTACATATAATTATTTTTTTGCGTTCTTGTTAAATGTATTATTTCTTCATTTCGCGATATATTACTTATGGCTTTGATTATAGAGTATAAAGTATTTTATTTTAAATTGTGTTATAGTAAAATATTGACTGAAAAATAATAAAATTCTTATTTCTTATAAATAATATAATATGAATGAGTATATTATATGCATATGAATTAAATGTTATGACATGAACAAAATGCAATAGTATTTCTAAATATGTGCAGTATATTATAAAATATATCTTGTTAGTTTTCAATAAAATAAAATAACTGGGTGTCTGGGTGAAGTTCAATATATAATGTATTATGTATTATGGTACCAATTACGATAAAAATTGCCTGTGTCTTGGTGAGGTGCGGTCAAACCTTAGATTCTATTTGCATTTCTTATACCAGTCTAACCCTTTATTTATAAATTATATTGTGGGTACGATGGGGGATAATGTGTTCGTAAACCTAAATGTAATATATTATAAGCCTAATAATTTGTAGATTTAAAAAAAAAATCAATTTGAGTTTTTTTTATCCCGCGTATTCTGTTGTCCGCGGGTAATTATATAGATATTATATGACAGCAGCTCAGGATAATTTTTCGAACAGTTTTTCGCCCTTTTCAAACAGCGTACGTTCGATGCCCTAGGCGGTTGCTTATTTTGCTACCGGGTCGTTAGACCGGCCCGACCTACATTTCTCTTTTTCTTTCCTATCGTCACTTTAATATAATATGTCTACAGTAGTATTAGTGTATTACGTACAATCATAACTCAGTTAATTTTTACAAATTATTATAATTTTGTTATTTAAATAGTCGGTTATTTAATATAAGCACACTTATTTAATTGGTATTAAATTTATCATTTATTGTAGGATTGCATTAAACCATACCTACTCCAATCAAATTAATTGATCAATACCGATTTTTATAAAGTTTGATAATATTGTTCGTATTTTATATTTAACCGCAATGCTATAGGTACAATAGTTATACCAAACGATAAAAGTGGAGAAATTAAGTGGCGAGGAGATACATGTTGAGCGTTCGACTTCAATAGGAGATGGGGTCATATTGCAAGTAATCAGTTTTAAAATTAATCTCATGAATAATTTATAATCCAAAATTATATTATTGCATTTTCCATTTTTAAGTTATAAGGTACTACTTACATTAATATTATAAGGTACTATACTAAATGCAACTTGGTAATAAAGATAGACAATTCCCAGGAACAAGTGAAAAGTCTTTGTAATCGTACTGAAGTTGTGAGACCAAATTAAAGTTAAAGCATCTGCATCACAAGGCTAAATTAATAATGGTATGCATATTATTTAAATATTCATATTTTTCGCTAAATTTCCATTTAAAGAAGTTAAATATGTATAATATTATATAGGTACATTGACTAGTAGAATCGATGTTATGTTGATGGAAATTATGGATTTTTTTTATTGATCTTGATTAACATCTGCGACAATGGTGATATACTGATATACCTACAATTTTTCAAATATATGCAATTACATTTTTTTTACATTTAAACTTAAATTTTACTACATAGACTTGTTTCCCTCAAGAATCCGAGAATCTGGGTGGTGGTATCCGCGTCCGAGTGCTGTGTCTAGTGTGTTGGGTATGTCGAATTGTTCCCGTTCATCAGCGTATTTTAGGCACTCGGTGACTAAATGATTGACCGAGAGTTCAGTTCCTCAAGAAATGCACAGAGGTTTTTCTCCTTTGTTCATGAGGTATCCATGAGTTTGATGGATTTGTATTCAGATTTTCTGTAAATTTAAATTTAAAATAAAAAAATTAAGGTTGCAATAATTAATAAAAAAAATTAGCTGTTTTTAAGAAGAAACTATTCGGTCTATAGAATTTCCGGGAGCACCAACCGTACTTACTAATCATTATGATGTACAATTTTATTGATTGTGAAAGTCACTTTTTTTAGCAAAATATGACCCAAACTCCCAAATATATGGCTGGCTTACCAATAACTATACCACAGAATAAAATGTATGTAAAAGTGACTACACGTATTAGACATTAGTTAACGAGTGACAACAAAGTCAGACAACTTTATAAATAATAATAATAAAACATTAATCTGATTTAAGCAATATACTCAATGTTTACCTACTTGGATATTGGAATATTATAATTTCAATATGGCTAATGAGTATAACATCAGTTCAAATAAATACATTTATATATTTTTAAATATTTAAACGATTGCGTCACTTTACCTCTAAATATTGTAGTACCTACCTGTAAACATGTATGTGCCTGTAAACAAATAATAGGTACATTATCAACGAACGCTTAATGAATAACACCAATATTATATATGTAATTTCCATGATCATTAACTAATAACTACGTCTCGTAAGTAGATTTGAATGTTTCTTGACAATACCGCCGTGGATCAGAAACGAATAAGTAACATTAGATGCATATTATAGGTATATTATTATCTTAAATCGTGTAATACAGATTATAGTTAGAATTTTGGAGGCCAGATATTATACTGAAATATACTGAAATCGAATGCAGCAAGACCCGGAGGGAAATGCAATTGATTGGTGCCTACATATTTATAGATACACAGGTAGTTATTACAGTTAAGCATTATTAAATAATATTTCGTAACCACTAACCCTGTAGAATGGACAAAACGTTTAATATGCAATGAATAAATATTTGCTAAACCAAAAAACTGAAAGTACTTAGATATACACATAACCGGTTTATCAACAAATAAATTGTTACAATGGCTAATAAGTAGCTAAATTATTAATGATAACTGATAAATTGTAATAAAGTTCTGATTATGAGAAATATGTATGTATAATTTATAATAATTGTTATTTAAATTGTATAAAACAATTTGTTTGTGTATTTATTTTACATCCTGCAATATTATAAAATAATTATAAAAATAACGTCAATGATTTAATATGATAATGATTATTATTATTATTATTATTGTTATTGAAATATAATAGTATGTTTACTAGTTATTTATTTTCATAAAAACAATTTGATTGTACAATTCATTTCGCAATACCTATCTAACTACCGTAACTTTTATACTACCTAAACATTTACATTTATATTTAAACTTTACTTTAAGTCTTCAATGACCCTCGATCTTATGATTTATGACATGACGATTGGGCATCTCGAAAATATCTTTGTACTATACATTGTCAACCATTAACCAATTCTTTAAAAAGGCCAATGTCATAAAACGTTTACAGGACATATTGTATTATTATATGAACTTATCAATTCGTAATCTTTAAATCTAAGGATAAATGAATACGTTAAACGTTTATGACTACACAACTAATTTTTTATAAATATCATGAATAATATCGGTTATACAAAAAAAAAAATTGAATAAATTCAAAATACATCTATAAACTGCTAAATGCGTATTAATAATTTATTACAAACAACTTATGAAATATTTTAGAAACAATAAATTTAAAAGCCCATGTATAAACGATTTTTCGTAATTTATTTATAGTCATATTTTCAATATAACCTGCAGTTCAACCTTATGAATTTTTCTAATTTTTGTAATAAATAGTATTTCTCATATTTTTGATAGTGTGTCAAATTTATGTCTTATAATATTTTAGCGCCAACCTTGTAAATATATTTTTAATTCACAGCTGATCTTAATAATATACTATACAGTATACATGTATAATGAACACATTATTACTTTAATATTTATGTCCTTTATATATTTATTTCAGAGTGTTTTTAATTTAATTTTTTTTAATGTGAATAGAGTCTTTATAGGCGACAGCGGACTGTTCAACGCTTAATATATATTTTCATTTTTATTTTTACTAGATGTATACATATACTGATATAACGTTCATTATTTTATATGCATTTAAAATATTTTAATTCCAACCAAAGTTAAATATTAATTTAAGTATTCACTTCTGTCTGTGTGTACTGATGCACACTCGCGTGTTTTTTTATTCCGTCCATGTATAGGCGTATAGCTAATTAAAATGTATATTTAATCTATTCGTGAACGATGATTGTTATTATAATAATAAGCCAATTACCTCGAAATAAATTTGATGTGAAATCTTAAATAGGTAGTACCATACTAAATAGTACCTACCAATACTTAAAGGTTAAATGTTAATAATAAAGTACCTATAACTAAACAAAAATAATGTATCTGTGAAGTTTATATTTATAGAAATCAATCAAATATTCCAACCAAAAACTTCAAGCTGTATAGTTGTGTGTATAACGTAATGATATCACTGCTTCTTTTTAATTCATATTTCATAGTATATCAGTATTTTATACTATAGTTTATAAGTAGATACATCTAAATTTTACTCTACATCTCGCCCAGGAATAAATGAACCAGGCATAATATAAAATACGGCTTTGTACCGGGTATCATGGTGACACTTTAGTGTAGGTACCTCGAGTCCGCTGAAGTTATTATGACTTTGTACTGGGTGGGGGAGGGGATAATTTGTTAGGTAAATGTGTATTACATTTTTACATTTTCGAGTTTTTTGATACAATGAACAATTTTTTTAATTGAATAGCTAAAAAAAAAATATATATTTTATTTTGAACATTTTGTTATGTGTGTAAATATGGTTATAAACGTTTGGGGAAAATTTTGATTACCTATCAACGATTATTAGCCCGAAACCCGTTTTTCATCTTTTTTTCCGACTACCTTAAAAAGTACTGAGCATTTTCACTTGTTAAAAAAGTTTAAAAGTTTTTAAAAGTTAAACTAGATCCAATCATCTATCAGAAACCATACTCAAAATTTAAAATCGAAAAATTATTATTTATTTTGACTACCTACTTATCGTGAATATAATAATAATAGTCATATAAATATAAAATTAAAATTAAAAACAAACACCATTGTAAAATGGATAAAATACTTTCATCTTTTTTTTTCAAATTTTAAAAGTTCGTGGAGGATATCCTCATGGCCATTGAATTGGCTCCTAATTTTAGATAAATATAAATTTAACCCTTGAATTGGCTCCCTAAACTGTCAAATATTATTATTTAACCAGTGGTTCTCATATTATACTCGATTAGTTTTACGTCAACCTAATATAGCCTAAATATAAATATTTATTGAATTAATTCTTAACGTCTTAATCGTCTTAATCTACTATATAGTAATACGAAAAATAATCTATTGACAATGATTCAACATTTCTGACAGAAATTTGGGCTGAAAAAACGGTCAATAGTAAATTCTTGGGAGCCAATTCAAAGGTATTTATGAAGGATATAATATTGACTACCTTTACTTAAGAGCCGATTCAATTACGCCGATCCTCATAAATCCCAAAAATACCCTTACAATAACTTACTACACTAATGCTCAGTTGGCCGGCAAATCTTTGCGAGCTAATTCATCTGAAATGGATGATTATCCACCTATTTCGGATTGGACATTGCACTAGATATATTTTTGAGCGTGGTGCAAGGAATAGAGTCTATTAGAGTATAAACTATAAAATTACCTGATGTCTCTAAGATCGAGTAATTTTTTAATACTTATATGATACTGTCAAGACTTAAAAAAATACACAGAAATAATAGAAAAGTACTTATATATTTAAATGTCTTTTTTCATTTTATATGTTTATTTCTGGTTGTCATTGATTTAATAAAATAATTTTTTTTTCTGTAACTAACACAACCGTATATATAAAAGCAAAAAAAAAACTATTCAAGTTTGGGAGCCGAAACGAAATGCACGTGTGAGCCAGCGTACGAAAAATGAAACAAAAAACACTCCCCGAGTCTCAAGGAATATGTGCCTGCAACATTTTGTGGCAAATTGGTTCAGTAGTTTCAGAGTCTTATAAGTTATAAGCCTCGTACGTCGTACATGCGTACTTTCATTGTTGTATAAATAATAAATATATAGAATAACTATATTATTATATAATGTAATAATATATTATCATACTCACGTAGAACACATTCGAAATACAATAACAATAATTATTATAAAGTAGGTATATATTATTATTATGCGATTCGCGATTTATTCAGACACGCGTTTACATTTATAATATAAGTAAGTACTAAAACCTTTGCGGGTTTCATTACAATAAAATCATTGATGTATTGTAAAGACGCAATGGGCGATGAGAATCATTTCGGGAGACATTATATTATATCGTTACGACAAAAAAATCGTGTATAGAAATCGAGATAAATAAATTGCGTGACGACTGGTGAATGTGTCCGAGAATATAATATAATAATACAAACGGCGTCGTAAGCCGTACGGAGTGCAGTTTGTAAATAATCATCGACCGCACGGGACACAATGGGATAGGCACCTGACCGGGCGAAATATTCGTTGATTGCACTTATCCTTTGTCGATAGCCATACCAACTTTTTAGCTCTCGCCATTGGTTTCCGTTCAAGCCTAAAATACAATCAATAATAATAATAGTACATATATATAGGCAGGCGAGGATTGTGTATATCTGGAGTATATAATAATAATATATACGTGGGAATTTGTTATTGTACAGACGTGGCATTGGCCGTGGGTAATGAGTATAGTGACCATCTCATTAAATTTGTCTGTTTGTGCATTAGACATTATATTATTAGGTATTGGTACATGATTAGGTGTGGTCGGCGCGAATCCACATAAGACATAATTATCTAAAGAGACATGTCTATACATTTTACCACGAGAATTTCAATTGATCGGACATTAGGACTTTTTTTTCGAAGTTAGGTACACATTATAATTTTATACTTTGACTATTCATACCTAAAACCACAACAATATTTGTAACAATATGTATGCGTATGACAATAGATAGCGAACAAATATAAACATAAAAGCCGTTCATAAAAAATATCATATTACCATATTAGATCAAATGTAATCATAAATACGTAATACTAACATCTTGACTTACCTTAACTTAGTGGTTAGTATTATAAGAGTTAAATAAAAAAAACTAGACTTATTGAATAATTAATTTGATGGATTATTGAGGGGTTTCCTGATGCAGAATAACATCCGTAACATGTATTGATAACTTACTCGTAATGGCGGTAAGGACTAAGGACATTTGCATACTTACATCACAAGTGTATAGAAATATATCATATTTCCTTGCATTGTTTGTATAGAAATAATATCGATTGAAAGATCTAAACCACTCGCTCCTATTATATCATTATATTATATTTGGTTCAACTGACAAAATAAGGATCAATAAAAGGCGGTGTAGTAGAAGACTGTTATTTCCAAGGCGTAATCCCCTGTGAACTGAAGTGTAAGGGTCCAAATATAAGAGAAAAGCAAAATATAGAGGAAGGAAGCAGTGACCGCTACTGTACCTGATTTAACAGCATTATAAGGAATTGGTGAATGCAGCTTGGACATCTTTTAAAAACTGGTTCATCACTTGCTATGCAGAAGGCAAGTAGAATATACTTCATTTTATTCTTGTGGGTGATAAAATGAGTAATAATAATTAATAATTAATAATAATTAGCCATAGAGTATAAGGGTTGAACAAATAACCTATAAAAACCATGACCATCCAAGTCTCAAGGAATCAATTGATATAATTCCGGTATAGTTTTTGAGCCTATTAGCTTCCATTTTTAGCTGTATAACTCGACATCGTTAGTGAAATAAATATAAAATAAAGCGCTATACGCCTATACATAGCCAAATATTGAGCTGTATGCCTGCATTTCCTACATAAGTGTATCTTGTTTTTAGTATACCTCACTACCTTAGTTCACTGGAAAATCAGCGTCGGTGTACCTCGCTTTGTGATTATGAACTAATAAGACTGAGATGGCAATTCACCTATAGCACTTGGCTTAAATCGAAAGTACTCTCCAAGCTTTTCTAATATCTCTAAGAACAATTTTAAATGTTCACAAAATCGGTCACGCAGTTTTTGAATATATAAGCTATAAACATAGATACATTCAACTCTCATATTTGTTTAAAGCTATAATTTCTTTATTCGAGGCCATAAAGAGACGATTTTATGCATGCTTTTAGGGGTAAAACTGTATAAGGCAAATGAGGATCTCCCTAAGTAACCAATAACAACGATTTATAAATGAAAAAAAAATCAAATTTCTTCTAATAATAAGTCAAATACAATTTTAATTGGGGGACGAGGTGACCGAGTGGTCTGACTCTTCCGCTGCGACGCAGCCGGTCGCGGTTAGATCCTCGGACACCGGGCGGCATTTTTCTCCGGACAAGTCGCGGTGACCGGAGAGCAAGTGCTGCCATCCCCCACCCCCGGGGCATGGCAGAAACCTACGGGTGCCCCATTCGAAATTCTGCCAAAACAAACACACACGTGTTCCCCCTACCGTTCCAAAAAAAAAAAAAAAAACCCACAAACCATCAATACAAAAACCTACAGTACCTACAAATAGCTAATGGCCACAGTTGCCGGGCTCAGGATCAATTAAAAAAAAAAAAAAAAAAAATTTTAATTATTATTATTTCTATTGCTATTATACTCAATAAGATGTAACTATTTTTAAAAAAAAGGTTCTATTTTCATTGTAAAACTCAAAATCATTGTGTGAGGAACTGAGGACCTCTTCCAGTCAAATTTCCAATTTTTTTTCCGTAAAACCCTAAATCGGACATTAATACATAAATATCCTCCAAAACTCAAGGAATCTATTGGTATATTTTTAATTTAAACAGCCAAGTCATTCAAAAGTTATACGATTCGAGTACGCTCGAAAATTACATATATTAAGATATAGGTACCTAACCATTAAACTGGAAAAGAAAGTAAAAATGTAAAAGCCCAATATAACCAATAGAACGATACAGCAATATTTTAATTATTATTACATAGGCATTACAGAGGCGCCGCACATAAATGGTATTATAAGAAGTAGACTGTAGAGTATCATTATTAATAAAACGATAACTGCAGCATTTACTATTTTATCTATGTCAACTTTTCATACGATCATAATATTAGACAGACATATGATTGGTTTTTAGTACGTAAGTATACTAGGTACGAATGACTTGAAAATCATATAACGAAACACCTGTTATGTAATTTGCAATGCAGTTCTTTGACGTTTTAGTGAGTACAAAACTATAGATGTATTAAATTACCCAATCACAAAAATAATAATAATAATTTTGACTAAATACCTATCATAATATCATATTATTGTTTTTATTTGTATAATTTTCCAATAGGTCTTTAAATAAGTTGTCATTATTTTGGAAAGAAATATTTATGCATTGAAAAAACGGTACCTATTAAATAAAACGTGACTATACAGGGTCATTTAAATTTTACATTACAAAAATATTGAAGATTGCATTATGTGTTGTGTAATTCTCACTATTATAATATTATATGCATAAACTGTTTGTATCCAAATTCAATAGACATAAGTATTTTAGTTACCTATACGTATATATTAAAATACGCTTCGTATTAACATTAACTTGCTCAATTTTAGATTGTGCATAGTGTACCTATACTGGCTATACTGTATATAGCATATTATACACATGTCACATAGTGCATACAAAAATATAGACTTCAATTTCAATTTTCAGTAATATAATATATAGATACCTATATATTTTTAACAACTTGCCAATTTCGATTTTCGATTACAGTCGTAATCATAATCGAAGTAGGTTCAACATTCAACATTCAACATTCTGATAAATTATACGGTTATAATGTTGTATAATACATAAATATCGTTAATTAAATTTTTAAATATTTTAATTCACAGCTATGCGTAATACGAAATAAATGTAATCAGATATGTAAGTGTTTAAAATGATTTGAAATGTTTTAAAATGATTAGTTACCATTTTCTATGACTAGTCGTTTATTGCTTTTTATATATTTCAATCTTTTAATAGTTTAATATACGTATTATGAGCTATGATAGAACATTTGTATTATGTTACCAACAAAACGAGTAGGTATCAACAACCTAGTATCCGCCATGAGTTCATTGCATTATAAAAATTATTTAACATAAAATGAATAGCATTGTTGTCCTTAAGAAATACAGCTGTCCTTTTGATTTTGATTATTTCGAATGGCAACCAGTCGCACAATTAATACTTAATGTCATATTATGCTATTCATTTTTATGCATATAAATATAGAGATATGCGAAAAAAATATAACACTTTCCACAAGTAAAAGGTAATAGCCAATAGGTATACCTATACACTTTCAAACTATTCGTTAGACTGTTAGATACTTTTTTTATAAATTTATCCAGACATTTTGGAAATATTAAAAATATGAATTTCATTGTATAATGTAACGAACACGAACTTTTATCATTCTGTACGTCCTTAATAGTTAAGTCATATCTGTTGACTGTTGAACGCAATGAGTGCGGTACGCAACATACGATTATACATCCAATGGCCAGTGTGGCGTGTTCGGGATTTTACAGCTAAGGGCAACGAAAGTTTTGCAACCTCTTCGCATGAGAACAACAACAACAACAACTACAAACATTATAAATTGCAACATGTTAATATTTTATCATGTTTAAGAACATCCAAATGTTTATAAACACAACCAGGTGGTATCGTGAATACAAAAAATGTGGTTATCATCACCCAAATTCAATTGTGATGGATTTAAATTTTCATTTGACCATTTGACTTTTTATAATATTTTTTTCAGAAAACAAATTTCAATTTTTTCGGAAGTAAACCCGTTCATTTCCGTATATTTCCCTAAAACGTTTTGTCTCTAGTCACACCACCAATGTAACTATGTCGCAATATATACTACATTCAACATGATATTATAAAATATACTTTATATTAATACATAATACATATTTGCATTATATTTTTAACTTGTGAAAACAAATATTAAACCAGTTCGAGTAATTATAAAAACAAATATGATATGTATGTCATTAAATTCAGCATAATATTATGTAAGTTTTGACGTTTATAAATTATACATTTTTGTCTGTGATACTACTGATATTCATCGTACTGAGACACCTTATAGTTCGTACCAATATGTGGCAATGTCTTATATTATACTTTTTAGTTAGGTATTACTTAGACAGTATTGAATTACTCAGCAGGGACGTAGCCAGGATTTTATTTCGGAGGGGGTCAAACCAAAAAAAATAAAAAAATTAAAGTAATAATAACTAATTTTAACCATTCTATTATTAATCAATCAAAAATTAAATTCGTAATGACTTACTAGTTACTATATTAGGTATGCTAGCTATGTTATGTACATATTGTAAAAAAAGTATCGTATAAATAAAAAAAATGTAGGTATAAATATAACATAGATATAATAAAATTTATAATAATAATTTTCTTTTTGATTTTGCCATTATATTCAACACTTCTTTTGGTGAAACTGATATTTCCCAATGAACTGATAAAAGAGTTAGACCTGTTAAACGGTCATTTCCAATTTGGTTTCGAAGCAGTGTTTTTACTCTTTTTAAAGTTGAAAATGATCGTTCAACTTCAGTTGTAGATACTGGGAGGGTTGCCAAAACTCGTAACAAATAGTTTATATTTGGGTAAAAAGTCGAATCACACGAGTCTATAATAGCCATAATATCTGTTGGGGTTTCTTCATTATTTTTCCACTTTTCACACCAAAGTAAATACTCACTTGCTATATATTTTTCACTAATTTTATCTTCAAAATAAATGTTGAGATTTTTTAGTTTTTCGACGTTTTTTTCTAAAGCGAATTTTGGCAACAATATTTCTATTGACGATAAAATATCACAATTCTGTTCAAACCTATTTTCGAGATGTAAAATAAAACCATTTAAACACGGTAAAAATATAGATATTTTATAATAGTCTTCTGGTGAATTACATGAATAATTGTCCCTATAATTTTGTTTATTCGTAGTACGCAGAATTTTAATTTCAGTATCAAAATACATTTTAGATAATTTCCTAGCCTCTTGAAATATTTGTGTAAACGATTCATTTGGATTTTGTCTCACATGTTTCAGCTTCTTTATAATATGTTTAGCATAATCAACAGCAGATGAAAGGTCACGTTTAGGGCTTTGCAAATAATGTGACAATGGTAGAGTGAAACTTAAAAGATTTTCACAGACAAGTAATGAAATTATAAAACAACTTTTTTCTACAGCTGCCAAAAGTGAACAAGCCTTTGCTGAAATTGCACGATCTGTCTCTTGAATATTTTGCAAACTAACTATAATCGGTTCAAAAAGTTCTACAAAAACATTAACTGCTTCGTGTAGTTCAATAAAACGTGTTTCACATAAGCCGACTAAACGTGTTTTTTTTGTTTCTGGAATAAGTTCTAAAATATAACTTTTAAGAGTTTCTCCCGCTAAAGCATTATTCCTGAATAAATTAATAATATCTTTCATCACACCAAGGCAATTTCTAACATTTTTTGTAGATAAAGCCGAAGATAAAGCAAGATTTAATCGATGCGATGCACAATGAACAAAGACAGCTTTTGGATATAATTGTCGTATTCTTGATTGTACACCATTAAACTGTCCACTCATGTTGCCTGCACCATCATAGCCTTGCCCGATAAGTTTATTTAAATCCAAACCCAATTTTTCACATTCTTCTAAAATTATTCGAGTTAAATTTTCTCCAGTGAGATCATATACTGGTAAAAAACATAAAAAGTCTTCACGGAGCTGATTATTTTGATCTACATAACGGACACACATAGATAGTTGCTCAGTACCAGATACATCTAAAGTTTCGTCACAAAGAATTGAAAAGCAACCGGCTTCATTTATTTTAGTTACAATATTTTTTCGAATAAGTTGGCCACAAATGTCTATTATTTCATTTTGAATAGATGGGCTTAGATAAGTAGAGTTTTTATTACTATTTATTAAATGATTTTTTAAATTTTCATCGCCAAAATTTGCTCGAAAACGAAGTAAAGCACGAAATTTACCGTCTTTTTTTGGTGGTTTTGACAAATTTAATAGTCCACTGTCATCATTACCTCTTAGAGAAAGTTCTTGTTCACCACAAAAAATAATTGTTTCTATTATTGGAATTAATGCCGCTCTATTTTCTTCACATTGTTGCTGTCTATATGAATTCAACTGTGTAGCAACATCACACATTTCTCCTGTATCTACTTTACGAAAATTATCTGCAGTTAAGGTACAAAATCGATGATAATCGGTATTTGAATGTGATGTAAATTTTTCGATTGAATCTTTCCATTTTATGAATGGTTTGCTAATTAAAGATCCAACTTTTTGATTAGAACCTTTGCCAACATAATCTTTACCAAACAACACACAGTATTTACAAAAGGCGCCATCTATTTCTTTAGAATACGCCAACCATTCCCATTTTTCTAACCAATTATATTGAAATTTTAGTTTCTTTTTATTAAATTCTCGAATAGGAAAAGTATAAAACTTAGTTGGAATAAATAATGAATTTAAAACATTACTTTTAAAAATATTGTTATTGGAAGTCGACGATTTATTTTGAAATAATTGATTTGAAACAGTTCCAATGTCAATAATAATAGTACTCACAACATTTGATGCATCAATTATTGAAGTGCTGCACACTGGTTGATTATGTTCTTGACTTTCATGTTGATTTAAAAGCGCACCAGTAAATGGTTTTTTTGGTTTAGGTTTAAAAAAATTGTCAAGTGCTCCTCTCTTCATATTTGATTATTATAAAACAAAAAACGAAACAGAAACGAGCACAGAAATAAAACGAAATAAAATTTACCGTAGGTACGTTTATATGAAAGTAGACAAACATCGACTGACGACAGACGAGTATGGTATAATATATTTTGCTTTAAATTGTATACACGATACGATTAGAATAACAATAAAAGATAAAGTTTACGATCTAGTCAGTTGATAAAGGACAATCATGATTATTATATTACAAATCTATCTTAACTTAGGTACCTACTAATTAGTACTGTGTCATTTCTTATCAACATGGTTATTATAGAGTTTATAGTTTATACGATTATACGTGGGTTTATAGTCATCTATACCTCATACCCAGCTATTTGGTATACGTTTAAAAAAAATTTCGTCGATGACATTTCGGGGGGGGTCCGGACCCCGTGGACCCCCCCTCTGGCTACGTCCCTGTTACTCAGAACATAGTTTTTAACACAAGTGCACGTGTGACTCGTATGTGTAACTATACGTATAGAACGTTATTCCGATTTCAAAACCTGAACTGTTTGTAGATGTGGTTGAATAAATATCATTTAAAGAATAAAATGTGCTAATTCTGTAATAACGCCGCGTGTATCGTTATCTGATCTCGAACGGAAACTAACATGGTTTTTTATGTCGACAATATATAATACAGTTTCTTATTATTATTATTATATATATATATAAATATTATAGGTAGATAACAATCGTTATTGTAAATAATAATAATATATATGTATTGTATTTAGAGTATTTAGGTACGTACCTATATTTATACGACTATAGTTTAAAAATATAATATGGCATAGGTGTTGCACCGCTGCAAACTGCATATTACAATAATGCTGTTGCGTAAATTATAATTTAAAACAACAATCGACAAAGCAGCTATAGTATTATTTAATTATTTTGACCTTTAATTTAATAATATAATAATAGCGAAAAAATATATAGGTACAATAAGAACGATAAGGTTATGTAGAAAATATATGCATGCGTAATGCTTATATTATATATAGCCACTGGTCCACAGCACAAATAATAAATTATTATTAAAATAATAAACGAAAATGTAATACATCAAAATATAATACATATGCCGTATGTGTACTGCTGTGTAATCGTATACACAGATAATATATTATATTGTATCTGTATAAGGCGCGAAATGAAATCAAAAGTTATAAGTAGAATACGCTCACGATTATGAGCACGAGATTCACGACTTATAAAAATGTTAATAATAAAATGAAATAGTTTTATAGTATAATAACAACTATTATATTCGAACGCGATCATTAAAACCCAGTTACAGTAAAAGTATTTTACGAGTTTTCATATTCGGGCATTAGTCGAATATTTATAACACACGTAAAACGCTTTACAAAGACATAATGATATTTTCGGTTTGTTTTCACTCGGTCGCTCGATGTTTACGATACCCACAATAGCTGATGCTCGCTTTAATATTACCATTAAATATCTTACAGTTTTCATTTATCAATGAAATCTGACTAAAAATTCGAAAATCTCTGATGACACGTTGAAACGCAGTTTTATTAAGTATATATATAGGTATACCTATTGTCAGTTATCCGGATTTATCCCATCAACAAGCATTGCAACCTGCAGATTAAACATCGATTAATTTGTTGTAAGTGTGGTTCAGATATTTAACATGATTTTTACAAACGTTTGTATTTATTTTGACATTTTATTATTTTTCGTGTTTTTATGTGATTAGTTTCGTCGACGTAGGTGTATTTATATATTATTTTGTTATAATATAGTTAGTGTTTACACTCTACACTGAAATCGTCGAAATTCAAAATGAAGCAATAGTAATACATTATACATTATCTAAGACACTTTGCTCATATTTTATACTTTTAGTTCATACAATAATAGTTTTGGTGTTATTATCAGCAGAAGTTTGTGATAAACCTAAAAACTAAATAGGTGGACAAATGCGTACCACTCTGCTGTACATTAATTGCCGACCATATCACTGTAATGAATGTATTATACTTTAATTCAATGATAAATAATTGCATACGAAAAACGATTCTGATCGAAGATGTGACATCTTATCATGCATACATGTACAATTGAAAATCACATTTAATAACTAAAAATAAATTAATAAAAATCGAAAATATCTTATGGCTATAAAAAGCGTAACTTTCCGGTGAAATTGTTTTTTTCTTTGATAAAGGTAGAAAACTTTTTGGGAATCTTCTATTGGAATTTTAATGTTAGCTATGAAAAGAAAAACTCATGAATTTATAACTGAAAAATAATTTACAATATTTGAAAATGATCTCATGGCTATAAAAAAAGTCAACATAGTTTGACAATTTTACCATATTTGAAAATGACTATATAGATAATTGATAAAAATTTCATATGTCTACGGTCATTAGTTATTGAGTTACGCCGAAAATATAAAATCGATTTTTCACTTTTTTTGATTTTTCCCGACGCCTTTGAAAATTATTGGGAATTACCCTGTACCCGAAATGTCAATGGCAGACAGAAAAAAATCCACACCATTGGAAATACAATATACTACATTCATCGCTACGCTCAGAATAGTCATATGTATATCTCCTGAAGTCTTGAATCTAAAATGATCACGTATGATTCACACCCCAAACTTTTTTCGAAATTATTGGAAATCAATAATAACATTTTATTATTTGTCGAGTATATTATTAAAAGTATACCATACCTATTTATCATGTATCGTGTGCACGGACATAATATACGGTCTGTTGGCTATTACGTGGTCTGACCTTTGAGTTTGAAGAACCATAAATATGAGTACGATAATATAAACACAATCGTACGATAAAATCTCTAAATATGATGTTATTATCTCGTCGTAATATCGAAACGTCAGAATTGGAATACGCCACACAGCGTGTTCATTGTTCGCTTGGTACCTATATTAATCTATTCACATCCATGTATAACATTAATAAAAAAAAAAAATAGGTAATATCATATTAAAATACACACTGAAAATTAAATTTCCCCCTGAGGTATACTCAATTAGCTTTGAGGAATAAAATCCAATACGATTTTCACAATATTTGTATATTATTTCGTTTTGTCGTTATTGATGCGTTCGTTCACAAAACGACAAACGTTTCCAATTATTAGTAGTTATCACATGGCTCGTTTTCACGTCTACCAGTCTCATACATAAATTATTATAAAACATGTGATTTTTATGAAAAGCACTTGTTGAGAACGACTGTTGATGAATAACAGTATGTGCCGAAGTGGTGGTATGTCCCGAATCACATCAAATAGTATAAGCCCGTATAATAATCATTGACCTCATAAGTCACAGCCCTCAGACAGTCAGACCTTAGTACCATGGTAGTGTGTATTGCACTTGATGTTGGACATAGTAATATAGTATATGTAATGTAGGTTACCACCTAGATTACCACTTATGTACCAGGTGTGTTAATATAGGTACTGTCGAATGTCTCGGTCGCGAACACGTTCGAACCGTTCGAGTGCTAATCAACCGTGTAAAAATCGCTGCCGTCACCGCCTCGTCACTTATAAAATAATAATATTCTTATGTCGTCATAATTTTAAAACCGTTTTAGTCCTTAATAGTTTTTAATCTCAATAACAACTCATACCGATTGCTCTGTACCATGTCGTATATGTATTATTATTTATCATTATTATCATCATCGCGAGGTATATTTATGTTTTTTTTAGCATTTACCAATTTATTCTCCACAAGGATTACACACACACACATAGATCCAATAGTACTAATATATACCAGAGGATATTTTTGGGGGTCATGACCCCTCATTTGCCATAAGCACTACCTTGCCTACTATTATTGGCTATTAGTACAGTTATAGTAAGTGCAGTAATTATTGACTAAATCTAAAAAAATAAATTGGTAGGTACATATATTTGCAATATTTCGTATGATAGTAATTAATAATATTAATATTAATTTTATCGATAATATAACACCTGCTCATACATTCAATATATACAAACAATTAAGAAAACGCCTGTAATTGGCTTCGTAAAAATTACGTTTGTGCTTTTTATTTAATTGATCGTTTCATAATATTGGAGATTAAAAAACTCCTCCATATATTGTATATATATATTATTTATGTGTGTGTGTAGATGCAAGTAACGATTAAAATGCAAGTTCAAAGTATGAAATTATTTAAATTTCAACAAATTAAAAACAAAAATTATTTTATAAGAGATTTTAATCTTTTGTCATTTTATTCTATCGCCGTTATTGCAGCCGGTGTTTTGACCTATAGTGATGCTTTAAATGATTTTGATTGTCGATTTCTTAGTATTATTTATTATGATACCAATTTTCTAGGTTTCTAAATTTCTTATTACTAAATACTTCTAAATCTGAGAAACGATCTTGACCCATAAGGATTTTCATTCTTAGCCAATTGTTCATATATTTAGTCGATAAAAAGAACGTATTTAAGTTGTGGCCTATACAGTTATATAGGAATAGTTACTGCAACTTGCAATAAATATCAAACAACAAATAAAGATTGTATGGTGATCGAGGTGATTGAAACGTTTAAGTCATCACTCATCAATCTATAATCAAGTTTAACAACTATGAAAATAAACATTTATTCGCGTCATTAATTTTCATTTTAACGAGATAAGCCTTAAATTTATATAATATTATAAAATACAGATACTAAATGTATCTACATTCTACATGCGGTTTATGATAATTCGTTAAGTATATAATATTATCATAATCCATTTAAACATAATATTCAATCACTATTAATAAACTCTCTTCTTACTTATTTTTCGTATAATCTGAGATAATCATTTTTGTTAGCTATGAACAATTTATTGGAGTAGATGAGAGACCATCTTGCGTCGTATGACCTTTAAAATAAGTTTAATTTCACTATAGTGCGTCCGGAATAAGGTATTCAATGAATGTACTAGAGCACAACAAGTACGACAATAACGAACATAATATAACTATGTAACACAACTACGCAACTAGGGATGGTAGGGGGTTATAACCCCCCACCCCCTCCCGCCGGATTCTTTTTTCCGCCAAATAACTGCTCTATAATAATATAATATGCAATACGTACATGGCTAATATTGAAAAATGTTTAAATAGTGCACTATATATACACGAAAACATATCCACGAATCCTCAATTTTCCTTACAGAGGAAAAATATCTAGTAACATTCTACGTTTTTAGTACCTATCTTTAATTCAACTCGATGTCTTTTGAAAATGCGGAAAATTAAAAATACATGTAACTGCTTGTATATTATTATTCATTGCATTGCTTCGAGCATCAGTTCACTACTCACATTTATTGACCCATATGAGTCTGTAGTCGGGCTCTGTTATTATAAAAGTAAAGATAAAATGCGGTTTCTACACCGTTGCGTTGTTATACGAATTGCGTAGGTATATAATTGTACATTCGAACTATCGTCGTCGGTGTTCTGTATTTTTAAATTTTTGGCTGCGAACCGTAGGACGCACAAGCAAATTCAATACGCCTGATTTGTCGATGAGACTACGCGCGCACACGGAATATGAGAAAACTTATAAAAAAATTAAAAAAAGGCACTCACTCGAGACGTCCGCCACTTCTGAAGCCCACGCTTAGTTACGTCTATTATGAGGTTTATACCAATACACATCGCTGTTACCATCAAGTTACCGCTGTTTGGTAATGATATACCATCGCTCGATAATGGCATGTAGTCGTTCGGACTTATACCCGTCTGCAGTGTAACGAGTGCCGATTTTTGGGTACCGGCAGCGTTCGTTAATAATACACAGGACCCTGCGGAGGAGGGGGGCATCGTCAAAAGGTCCACACAATTTTGATCGTGTTCGTGCGCACTGCGGCATTGCGCCGAAATGTAATTATCGTGATAGTTTTCTTTTTTTGCCGTGAAAGGTGCGCCGGTTTCCATAATCGGTTTGGTCATTTTCCCCCTCGAGAATTTGCCGCCGCCGGTGGCACATGCCCGTCGGGACGGCCTTGACCCAAAACTCGTCATCGTGGTTAGGTCGTCTTACTCGAACCAAAGGGAATTCGTCTTTCCTAACCGACGTACCTTCAACACGCGTCCAGGTGACCAGATATAATGGTAATAATAACAATATTATGTATTGTTACGTGTGCATACCTATTACCTACCTATATTACCTGTACCACTGTACACAAAATAAACCGTGAGTAATGTGTAATGTGTATACGTTTAACTCGCGGTGATCTCGGTCCACTCCAATTGGAGTAAAAACAACTTGACTTTTTCAATAATAATAACAAATAAATATGCGGTTCAATAGATGCACTTCGTATATGGTCGCAATGTCACACATATTTATAGGTATTCAGTGTTATACATGTGACACAATGTCACTATTAGCAGTAATAACTATAACAAGTAAAAACGTGTGTACATGACTAATTACTAATTAGTACAAAATCGTATTAAACAAAAATACAGGGTACCTACACAAGTTGGAAAAAACAATGTGATATCTAATAAATAAGAGACCCCAAATGAAGTATGAAAAAGTATAATACTAATGGGGAATTGTTAGTTGTTCGTTAAATAAAAAAAAAAAATTAAATAATGGTACCTACATAATATAAGAAAAAGTAACGTCGTTATGGTTACAATCTAGTTACTCTCACTCAGTCGTCTCTGCTCACTATATGTCATGCAATAGTATGCTATATTAATTAATATGTTCGTGGTAATATAAAAAAAACATTTTCAAAAGTACATTTTTATAGATTGTGTAAAAATGATCGAATGTTATTATTTCATCGAAAATTTGATATCCGATTAAGCATAGAAGTTAGATAAACCATAACTCGTATGTACTTACATAGTAGTAACATAACATGTTCATTGAACTATATCGTAACTAAATAGCACCAAATTACTGCAAATTCGCTATAAGTATTGAATATTTAAAATAAACTAGCTATTTCAATATTAAATCCAACTGACCAACTCTGTTCATTAAATCACTTATTTGAATTATAATGTACTGTGTATTATTATAGTGAAATGAAATTTTTTTTTATCCAACGTATTCATACAAGAGATGTGTTGTGTATAAATACATTTGTTTAACTGGTATTTTTCAAATAATTTTCCGTGCATAAGGGCGCACATAATATTTATTCAATATTTTAATGCAAAAACATCCCAACTCAAATCATTCGCACAATGACACAATATTTATCAAATAAATACATTTATCGCTACGCTCAGATCCCAAAATCGGCAACTCAGACTAATATGTAAGACATTTGAGGACTTCTATGTTGTGTCGTGTAATGGCGATCACTGACATCTGCAGTAGAACCTTAGAGGTTATTTTAAAGTTATTATTATAAAATAATATGCCATCCGGCATCCATTTTACATTATTACCTATCCATTGTCACTCACACAACACAATTGGATTTCTTAAAATTATCAATAAAGAAAACATTTTGACCTTCGTTATGGTGTCTTGATGGAAATAAGGAAAAAAATGTACCATAACAATATTTTATACACATATTATTATATAGTATACAGGTATACAATTCTCTTTGAATCATAATAGATTCGTTTGAATAATAATAAAAAAAAAAAAATCGTTTAAACGTTTGATTTTATTTAAGTTCGATGTACCAATGCATACAGGGCGTATCACTGCGTAATCCACGTTTTAATTCACTGTAATAATACATGAATTCCCCTCATATCGCCGTTCGCCATCAATTAAAAGCTTAACATTTACATAATTATTGGATTAGGCGGTTAGGGATTACAATTTTAAAATGTTTATATGAACAATTAGTTCCATATTTTTTAGTGTAAAGCAGCGAGGTACCTAAGTACCTATGCTCGAGTTGTCATATCTGTGTAAAACAAAAATAACAAATAAATGTTACAAATCTGAAATCTCAACTAATTGTGATTCTAGAAGTTCCGATGGGCAGTACAATTAATTTGCTATAATCTTTGTTCGGGTATCTATCAAACGTAATAACAATCGGGACGCAAACGTAGTGAGTCACTCTGTATGAGTACATAATAATAGACGCTATATGGATTAAAAAGTCGTTTAATTTTTTTCAGTCGTGACGAAATGTTTTTTATTTAGTTTTTTCTTTCTTTACAACCGTAGCCGTAGGTAGGTTGTAGGAAATCTCCGAAAAAAATGTGTATGGGGAAACGAAAAAAAAAACTAGTGCACAGGCGCATAGGTACCAGAAAGGTACACTTAACACGACAACACGTGAATAGTACATTTACATATAGCCCGATATAGGTATTCATGTTTGTGTAATTGTGTGAAATGCACTGCTGTAGGTATATTCGTAAACGGTGCAGTACGGTATGTATTGTTTGCACGAGTACGAAATAGGTATCTATGATCAAAACAGCAAAGAACGACCTTTACGTTTTAAGATATTTCAAAATCAATAAAATTTGTGAAAGGTGTAAGGGTGTAACACACACGCACACTATACTCGAGATAGCCATTGGCACAATTAGGGGATGCTATTTATAAAATATAGCAATCACTAGTCAAATTTGGTCATCTACGCACACCTTGTACCTACTTAACTATAGGTTAATACTTATATTGTATTGGTGCTCATTTTAAAATAGCAAACCACTAATTTTATTTTCAGTTGTATTATTTAATATCCCTAATTCACAATTCAACGCTCTGGTGAAAACATGTTATTTGTATGTTTATTTAGCTCAGAAATGACTATTAATACAATTTGGAAAATATCGTGTAATTTAATAGAAAAATAAAAAAATCTAAATATCTAATATGATTTATGCGAAGTAATCTAAGTCTTATCGCCTTTCTTCAACCTATCGTTGCGCTTACAGTGCATACTGAAAATTGAAATATTGAATACAGTAGTATGTATAGGCAATAAAATGCACATAGCATTAACTGCAATAAATCATAAGGTTATATAATATATAGTATATACTATATGTTAGAAACAACATTTTGAGACCAAATCCAGGTAACGTACTTACGTACTTACATTCCAACGTTTCCCCATAGATATAGCTTCGTTTTAGTTAATTATTATTAAGGGATAATTAGTTAAAATTATATTAAAATGTATTATATTTAGGCACATTAAAGGTATTTTTAAAAACTATAAAAATTAGCTTATTTACAAAATAAAAAAATGTTATTATTTTATGGTAAAAGGTACAAGCAGACAACTTTATTTTCTTTACATTAAAGTTGACTTAAAAATAGTTAAAATAGAGAACAGATTTTGTACTATTATATTAAAATTTAAAATATTCAACTTTTGAGGTGTTTCGTATAGGCAATTTTACTGCAATTTTTAATATGTTTACGATTTCCTCAAAAACCACGATGGATATAAAATTGTGTAATCTTATATGATTGTGTGCCGTACGGGAAGCCACTATGATGGGCTACCATAATGTATTAATTGTTTTCGGCCAAAAACTTGTAAATTAGGCTGAAAATCGATGTGCTTGTCAGCAAACCCACCCAAACGAAAAATGTGTAATTTTTTATGCATTTATTTAGCACGTGATTTGCAATATACAATATACATTCACAATTTATATGCATTTGGTTCAGGCGCAAGTCAAATGACATTAAAAGTGGGATCAGGCCCAGGGGGGACTGGTCAATGTGCTATACTGTGCTATACTGTGCAATTTCAGAGTAGACCGATCTCCTAGTATGTTCCCAGGGCTACAGGTAAAAAATAATCCATCTGGTACAATTTTATTATTTTTGACGATTTTTTTATACCATATATTTGAACACCATACACTACCGTATACCCACGTGATAGATAATGCTCAACTAAACTTTATATACTTATAGCTATGGTCCGGATTTTGGTGGAAAATGCATTATTTTCGGAAAAGTTCCAGGAAATGTTTTTCAAGTTCAAAATCCGTTTCATCCATCAGATACGCTTACTTGTCGTTTTTCGAGTATTTTTCTACAGTTTTAATAATTTTTAGTGCATATTTCAATACATTTTTAGATTCAAATTAAGTAGTAGTTTTTGTTCCGACTATTTATCATATTTAGGGACTCAACTAACCCAAACTTGAGGGTTTTCCTAAAAAGTAAACCGATGGAGCTTTGCCTACATCCACATCATTGTGAACACAGATATATAAAAATACTAGATAGCCGACTTGGAAATGATTTTGAAGCCCACAAAATGGCCGAAATTCTCTTATCTAAGAGGTAAATGTTTACATTTTCACAACACTGATACACACAGATATGTATGTATATCAGCTGTGCTGATATATGATATTTTGTAAACATTCACCTCTTAGATAAGAGAATCTCGGCTATTTTGTAGGCTTCATAATTTTTACATTGTAGGAATAGGGAGTCGTCCATCTAGTATTTTTATATATCTGTGATTTGAATCGTATATCTAACCGCTATCTAACTAAAAAATTGAGCAGCTATGATGGCCAGTTCTTCACATACGCGTTAGAATTGACGGCAGTAGATGTCGCTGCTGTTATGGAATTTATTTTAATCAAAATAACAATAAATTATCGGCCCGATGCCCGTCGTCGACAAGTTAGCAAATTTCTTGATTTGATGTTTTTCAAAAATTATTAACCTTCATTACTTGAAATTTGCATCAAATGTTTATTTTACCATTTCAACCCCAAATGTGCCAATGATCTTGGTTAATATGCATCAGAATCGCCAGTATGGTAGCCATGTCCGCCAGCATGTTAATAAAATATAAGAACATGTAAAAATAATTGATAATATACGTACAATGAATACTGACAAAATAAAATATAATATTACATAACGAGTACTGAGTAGGTGGTGGAAAATGGAAATCATCATAATTTCTAAAAAAAAAAAATACACCAGTTATGTTTTATAATCAATTTATTATTCAAACTTTGACCACAGAATAATTTTTCCTGTATATAAATTTTATCACAATACTGATACCTCACACATTGACAATATACCTATTGTACAAAAATGTACTGTTTACTATATAGTCAATAGTCATATTAAAATAAAATATAAATAATAATATTATGATCAATATGTTAAAGTAACTGATCTGAATTAATTGAAAAATTGTATAGATACAGTGTATACTTAAATACTATGAGAAAACTGAAAGCTGAGCCAAAAAGTAGTAAAAATCAAACATTCTTTTAAAACAACATAAAATAATATTCTAATAAATCTCACAAAATCCCTAACAACAACCATAATACTGATTCTACAATACATTTAAAAATAATTAATAAAATAAAATAATAACAGAACAGAAAACCAAGAAATATATAAACTAATTAGGAAACTTATTTTAAAATTAAATATTCACTAGAAATTCACTGTCTCAAACTGGTGTGAAAAAAACACACCAGGATGTTTGCACCACATAATTTACAGTGTCCACTATCCCGCAACGGGATAATATTGGGGGATAATTTAACACCGGTTTGGATCAATAAATTTTTTGTCATAGTTCATACAGAAAAAAGATTGTTTTCAGTTAAATTTAAATTGGACAAAAATTACAAATAATTCAGATATTTTTAAAAACAATGTTATTTCCACGCTTGATTTCTCTCAATTATTTTTTTTTCAGCATCTGAATACCGAAGTATGCTTAATATAGCGTTTAAATGTCCAGTGGTATTCGAAGGATCGGTGAGATAATAGTAAAATGCTGATTTTAAGAATTGCAATGTCATTTCAGCATCATGTAATGGACGTTGACGTTGTTGTTCCAATTGTTGTTGGAGAATAGTTTCATACATTGCCTATATAACACAACATAAAAAAGAATTTTTTATAGATGAAGTTAATAAGAAGGTACTTTTGTAAAGCGTTTAGTTATCTCCAGTTGGTTATGACCAGGATAAGCCAGTGCAGAAGTAGTTATGTACACACTTTTCTACAATATTGTGTTTATCTACATAAAAACAACAAAAAAACATACACTAAGATCCATACATTTTGTTCACTTACTAATGGGAAAGGATAATAACAAAAGAAGCGCGTAAAATATATTTCACCTGAGAAAATAAAGCTGTCAAATATCAATTATAAATTAATCTACAAATATTTCATCTATTCAGTATATATTTTACACAAATAAATCTACAGATAACAATCAAAAAAATATCCTGTTTTTATGTATATATATATTAATGAATTACTTGTCATTGCCAAGAACTTTTATAATCAATTGTCTATTGCTCTGACGTTATAACAAAATGAGAAAAGCAAAGAATTGTACTAGAAAAAACAGTAATAAAGCTTTATTTTGTAATACATATTGGTATATTACAAAATAAAGAATTTTCACATTTTAGCTTACAAAAATTGAATTATTTGGTTACATAAAAACATTAAATATTACGTGCAATATGATAACTTAAAATTTATGTTGTGAAACTTTGATAGTTATTTTTTTTATGTACTGTTGTAATTAAATAGCTCGTAATCAAAAGATTAATGTGTATATTTAATAACAAAAATCAAAAAACTTATGAATTTTGTATTTATTTAGTATTATATAATCATTATATTCCATAAAATGAATTATAAAATAATGTATGTCATTGACTTGACCTACTGTTGTCCTATATGGCTATATCGTCACCAAATAAAAAAATAAAAAAACAATAGACAATAGAAATAAAATCAAAAATAATTTATTGTAGAAATCCAATCCAGTATAGGTCAATGTACAACTCGCTTAAACTCCCATGCGTATCAAAATTAAAATGCCAATAAATTTGCACATAAAGGGGATCTGAGAGACGAACCTTTTTCGTGCCGATCATCCAAAGGGCAATGGCCTCAGGTCCGGATAACAAAGCGCCACCAACACTTTGGCTACGTCCCTAAATTTTAAACATATTCTAAAAAGATTCTAAACAAATAAATGTTTACTCAAGACAAACGTGTACAGTAATAATTCGTAAAATTAAATTGCTACATGTTAGTGAACACAAACACAGGAAGAAGATTAAAATTAGAATATTTTAATAGAATGTAATACCTATAGTAAAGTAAAATAATAACAAACAATATATTATCTTACTTTGGTCTTTTTTAGTTGTAACTTAACATTACTCAGCTCATCAACACAGTCTTCGCCTTCCTGACCATTAGTAGTCTCAGTATCCTAAGTAAGTATAGCAGTATATCAATAAAAAATCCTCTAGAATACTGAGAAAATCAATAAATAATGACATACCTTTTCTAGACATACAATTTGTTGAGTTTGTGTTGGGATTACATGGTTTTTGTCTGAATCGGATTTGTGTAATGAGTTTTGAATATTTTCAGTAATACCACCATAGAAATTATGATGTGTTTGATCAGTTTCAGTCTTCTAAACATCCATATAAAGGTAAAACAAATATTAATAAACCGTATTTAAAATTTTTTTTTTTTGAAAAAATTTACCTTATCTAATTGTATTATTGATTGAGTCTGAGTAAGAACATCACAACAAGTCTTCTTTACATGATCAATAGAGGTTTGATCAATAGTAGTTGTAGTATTATCTTGTACAGTTTTAGACCATTTAAGAAAATCATTTTCCATTTCAAGTTCTTTGATTCTGATATATGCTTCATCAAGTAATGGTTTTAATCCATAATATCTTAAAACACATATATATCACATTACAAAATTGATATGGCTTCAAATGCAGTTCGTATTATTTTTATATCATTACTTTATTTGTATATAATAAAAATAGAGAATAATATCTTAGGGTGATAAGCAGAATTTAGTTTATTCTTGTAATTTATGTGTTTATTAAATAATATATACAAGATGATTTTTTAAGCATGCTTAGTCCCATTTTTTGCTTTAATAGAACATTTATTCAAATTGTTAATGCCTTTTGTACTTTTTAAGGAGTGTCCTGCGATGATACATTTCTATCCTTCAAATGAGAACCCCCCTCTTTTTTACTGAAAATCATTCAGTAGATGATTTTCTTGAAAATTTGGATGTACCTAAATCAAAATTCTAACGAGTAATATCTGAGTTATTAAAATGCTTATACTAATGATAATAAAAATGGTTTAAACAAAACTATAACTTGAACATAATGTTATAGGTAGTATTTGTTATACTTGAACCATTTTTACAAATTATGTATATTAATCAATAGTAATTACCAAAATTTTCAAATTATCTAAGCCTTTATAGCTACTTAACCCATTACCTTAGACATATTATCCTTAGTACACAGTTATATAACACAAAAACTACTCGTTCAAATTTTGATCTAGATATATCAAAATTCTCAAAAAAAAAATATGTTTAATAATTTAAAGTGAAAACCAGAAGTATGTATTGTTTCAGCATTATCCTCAAGTGGTACAAAAAATATCAAAATATTCAAAAATATGGTCCTTAAATGTATTTAAATATTAAAAATCAGAATTTAAATAGGTGCTTACTTATAGCGTATAAATAGGATGAGCATGCTTAAAAATCATCCTGTATACCAGAGTCTACACTAGTTATTTTCTTCTTAATTGGTCTTTTTGAAAAACCAAAATATTGTAGTCTTAAACTCAACCTCTTTAGCGAAAATTAATTTTTCTAGTCATACTATTATTTAAAATACCCTATATATTACTATAAATTAAATTATTTTGTGCTTTGTTAATTCTTCTTTTGTCATTAAATTTGTAAAAAATGTTTGTTGTTTTATATTATGTAACAATATTCATATCATTCTTGCAAGTATAATTATATATATAATATGCATGATGAGAGTTTCAGCAAAATAAACTCTTTGAATCAAAATGGGAGTTAAATCAAATAAATAAAGAGCAGATAGTATATTTATGTTTGTAGACTATAATATGAAAAATACCATTTATATTATTATTAGTTATTACTAATAAACAAGTCAGAATTAACAACTCTTACTTTTCATTGAGTTCTCCTAAACGTTTCAATAGTTCTTCAATCTTATCATTATGTTTCTCACGTAACTCATCATAAGCATGACGTAATTTTTTAGCTTCATCATATTCATCACCATGTCCTGAATCTGCTGGTGACGGTGACGGATTTAAAAAACTCCTTGAAAGTTTACTAAAATTAGAAATATAAAGACCAATTAAAAAGTTCCATAACATTTTCAATTCAAAAAACTAATTACGTTGAATCAGGTTCAGGGGTTTGTTCTTTGCTGGGTATGAATCTAGCAGTGTCTTCATCTTCATCACCTTCAGCAATAGAATTGTTAGTAGTTTCATATCCACATTTTACTTTAAGTTCAATATTTTCTTTCTTAAGACGGTCAATTTCAGTATCTTTATCATTGAGTTCACTGTGAGCATCATTTAGCAATCTCTAAATTATTCAATAACTATTATCAAATTATTGAATATTATTTAGTTAAAATGATTTTGTTTTACTCTAAGATTTCTGATAGTTCGACTAGACCTCTGTGTAGGAGTAAGATACTCTTCACTGCCTATATTTGAGGGACAATAGTGTAAATAAGCCTTTTTTCGGCTGGAGTATGTGGTGCCATTAAGAGCAAACATAGAATGGCCATTATCACATTGACTGCTGGTTGTACTGCCAAAACTTTTTTCTGATGCACAATCGTCATCTTTTTCATATGTATTTAAAATTTGCTAAAAATAATAATAATAACTTAGATTAAAACACAAATAAATCAAGTTTAATAGATTAATATATTATATAAATTTATCTATTATTATTATATGAATATATTATTATGTTTTAATATTATATCTATCAAATTTAATGCATTTAGCACATACATACAACATAATACAAATACTGAAATACCTACCAGTTTTATTATTATTGTTATTACCATGGGGGGCTCGGGACTTTAGCATTTGTTCATTTTTATAGTTTGACATAAAATTTGCACCAGAGTGGTATGGAAATATATGCATGTTGTAATACGTTAAATTATGAAATTTTAAATTGATATTTTACTTTTTTTTAACAATTTAAAAAAAAATGCGTAGGTATATCAAGTTTTTTTGATTATTTTTGATTTCATACATTTTTCTGCTTAATTATGATTTATGATGACACATGCTACTGACAAAAGCCTAGACATTTTAGTTAATTTCTGTTTTTATATTGTTTTTGTTCACGGTAAACCTAAAAATAAAAATAATTTTTCTTCTTCATATCATAATATTCCCTATTAAATTAACACAGAAACTCGTATTTGCTCACTCATTTACTAATTGGCCAATTTAATTAAATTTTTTTTCAGTTATTAGAAATTTAGTAGATGTGTACTAAAAAAGTTTAAATGATTTAAAATATTTTAAAAAGGCTAATTTTTTAATTGTTTTTTTTTTTATATTTCTAAGCGTACAAAGTAAACGATTATTTAAAAAAAAATTATGTTGATAATTTTTGTAGTGCTTTTTTTGCTCATTTTAATACTTTTAAGTGTCTATAATAAAGTATTTAATTGCTTATTTTGATGATTATAGGTGCATAATGTCCCAAACCTTGGTTATTACTAATGACATACAAGAATAGTGAATATTTAGTTAATACTAAATAGTATTCCAAACATGGACCTAAGTTTCTCCATTTATAATAAGTAATAACAAAATATGAACAGTATTACTTTATAAGTAGCAAATATTGTGTTTATTTGATAGTCTCTCGATTTGATTAAATATTAATTTTTATGTATGAATTTTTAGTTTTAATTGTCCATATATTTTATTCTTGATAGTAATAATTTATGGTGAATATCAGGCTTTCACAAGCTTGGTAAAACATTTTTGCATCCAAACTAAATTTATAAGTACTGACTATCATTGGACTTCATCAAAGTCATACAATTGGTAACATTCCAATGTTCGGAACATTATTTTCTAAAAGCATATTTCTGAACATTTTAAAAATAGAACTTCATATAAATAGCATAATAAATATATTATACGGCTTATCTTGTCTTCATTATATTAAAACCCTATTGTACAGTAATCTACTACTTTATAACAATACAATAATTTATAACCAATTAAAATAATTAAAAGTTATTTGTTAGAACCTAACTAGTCTAGCACTGAAGCCTAATAACAGATAGTTAAAAATATGTACATACTAAATGTAGATAGGTAAAGGTAGAAAAGTGGCTGTTATTAAAACAATTGTTTTGGGCAAAGGCTCATTAAAATATGACTAAAATTTTAATTTTAAATTAATTAATATTTTTTTTTTTTATTGGTTCAAGAATGTTATTATTTATAATTTTAGTCAAAATATCAATTGTGTACTTTTACATCCAGACGTTAAAAAAAAACGTATTTTATGATGCTAGGTACATATTATTATCTGCAGAGTACACATGGTAAATAGGTATAATGGTATGATACTTATGCGAAAAAAATGTATTTAATTAAAAAATTTAATAAGATGGTGATTATCTGAACACTTTGGAAACCAAGTACATATAATAGTAGATATAATTATAGAGATTTTAATTTGATGATTATTAAACAGATAAATATGATTTATAAAATATAAAATAACTTAACAAAAAAATACCAACGGGCAACAATTCATAATAATAGTTCTCTATCTTTAATGTTTATCAGATAATAAAAAGAAAACCAATACATATTTGATATATTTTTTTTTTAATTAGGGAATTTGTTATTTAATTTTTGTATTTGATACGACTAAGCAGATTATAAAGTTGATAAAGCTAGTTAAAAATATAAAACCATTAATAATAACTTACTTATCATTGAAAACAATAAGTATCATTATTTTTAAATACAACCATTATGATTATTTTACTAAAAATCAACGTCTTATCCTATATACATATATATCAATACATGATATATCTATTTTTTTGAATAAATTTTATCTGTAAATATTTAGGCACAATAAAAATTTGTGATAAGTGATAACATATACCTATACTTAATTGACAGGAAAAAGTTCAGTTGAGGAGAAAGCCTCCCCTTTGAAGCATACCTAGTATATATAAAAATGATTTATTATTATGCTTAGTTTTCAAAAGTCTCAAAGTATACATATTATATTGAGTAAAAAATTTAAAAAAAATTGTCTATTATCAGTGAATTAAAACAAAATGTCAATAGTATTAGGAACCTTTTTTAATAGATATAGATAGGTACTTTATTTATTATGTACCTATAGTTAATATTAATGTGAAAAACAGTATTTCACTCACTAGACTTTGATGTCTTTGGATCTTTGGTGTCTTATTCGAGTGCCGTAACCAATTCGGCTTTGGAATACGGCTGGGCGATGCATTATTACTGTTTGACATCCTGAGATCAGACAACATCAACAATTTTTTAATAAAAATAATAAATATAATCGGTACCTAACTGTCGCCATAAAAATTAATTCACAAGTCATAATATTATTAGGCAGACGACGTGGACCAACCTTGGGTAATTTGCGCAACGCTCTACATTAAGACGGCGAACGCTGAACAATATAGAAAGGAAAAAAGGGTAAATTTTTTATGAATGTTTAAAAACTCACATGAATGTCACGGGACTGGTAATGGTGTCATCATCACAGAATTATAGTACACGACGAAAACGGCTTAGTTCGGTTTTCATTCGGAAACCGGTATCGATCGGCATAATTAATGCATAATAATAATGCAATTAGTTTATTTAGATTTCAGTCAATGCTCGGTAGTAGGCCAATTTAGGCCCCGAACGCGGATCGATTGACAAACCACAAATACCTATTCAAATTTGAAAACCATTATGTAGGTTTACTCGGAATGCCGGAACCCGATAACACATTCAAAGCTGATCGAAAATGGGAGTACGGGACGATGTTCTAAAATAGTATCAATTATCAATTTCGAACCGGCTTAATAGTTCGTAATGATTTATAATTGGCATAAATAATTAATCACTAGTATAATAATAATATTTTCGACGTTAAAGACGTGCACACTACGGCAATACGGTATAACACGAACTATAAATATTCGTCACGCTTCTACGATAGTGGCTGATCCAATAAAATCCACAATACGTGACGCGACGAGATAGATAACTAGAATAGTAGAATACTATATAGATAAGACGGTAATTGGTTGCAGTAGACGTGGAGCTGTTGTTGTTGTTGTTGTTGTTGTTATTGTTATTGTTATTGTTGATGCGCCGATGCGGTAAAGCCGGTAACCTCGTCGGCACCCGAATCGTCGTGCGGAATTTGATAGGCGACTGCCGAACTGTGACAGTGCGACGACTCCGGTCCGTCCGCCGTCGGTAGTAGTAGTTGCTGTTCCTGCCGTCGCTAGCACTCGTAGTGGCGGGTATACAAATTACAATTTGCCAGAGACACACGTCCGGTGGGCAAATAAAATAATTATATAAATAAATATTATGCCAACTTAATTGTGCATTTTACGTTGAAAGTAATTGTAAATCGTTATAACCTACTAACCTACCGAACGTTGTAGTATTATGTAAATACTATATGTATGGTCTCGAGACTCTCGGTAGTCGATAACATAAATACATAACATTAATATATAATATACAATATATGCACCTACCTAAATTATATATAGAGAGTAATGAGTAGTCAACTTTTTATCAACTATTACCAAAATACTATATTATATCACCTACATGCATACATATTGTTATAACTATTAATTTATGATGTATATGCAGTATAGGTAATACTTCCCCGAACTCGTGTTTGTTCTTGTACCACTACGCACCTGAATAGGGTTTAGCTTTTCCAACGAACAGATGTTTTTTTGTTTGTGTTTATGTTAAAAAAACGTATTGAGTAGGACAGTAGGTAATAGATATTCATTTTTACATCAACAGACGATTGCATAAAAAAAATTAATTGTATGTACTTAAAAGTATACGTTTGAAAATGTGTATAATATCATGAAACTAATTATAACAATTACGTGTATGACTGTCATACATTCGTAGATTCCATGATGACAATTTTGGTGATTGGTAGGTGTGTGGTAGCCGGTAAGTACTTACCACTTACCAGTTGGCAGTTCTACATATTGTACCTATTACAATTTATAGTGCAGTAGTGCTATTAATTATTATCATTCATAGTTGCGAGCTGCCACTCGTTTGATATACAATTGTAGATTAAAAGCAATAAATTAATAATATACCATGAATATTACCAAGTGGAGATACGTAGATACCTATATAAGTATTAAGTACCTAGCTCTGACTGCTGCTAGACTGTTCGCTATTATCAAATAAGTAATAATATAATTGACAAAAGTTAATACCTCCTTAACACGTTATATTAATAGTATATCATTATAAAATGTTACACGCACTACGCAGACACGAAGCATATAAATATAATATTATAATTTATAGGTACTTATACTAAAAGATCATATTTTGATATATTTTATACAAATCAAAAATAACGCTTACATACGATTTATAGGAATATAAATCAGAACATTTTGGTGCAACATTTAACATAGGTACATTATTGAGTATAATGTCATATTAATATTTTATTCGATTTATTCTTTCTTCAAATTTTTTGATTTCTGTAACAAAAAATATACATTACAACAACAATCATTCATGGATATTAAATAGGTATTAATATACCCAGACAGCAAGATTGTAATAATAATATAGGAATATCAAATAATATCAGTATTAGCATTGATTATAAATAATAGTATTTATAATCAATGGTATTAGGTATTTAGGTGGCTAGGTAGAAGGTAGTACTATTATTGTACACTATTTTATGGTCATAGAACCAAATTATATAATTTTGACATAAACTTACATTTAAAGAACGAACTCCCCAGTAGGCATTATTTAAATATTCACCAACTAGATAGGTAATTGGAGCATATAAAAATGTTCCCGTAAAGAACATCACTCTCAATGGCAAGTTCAGTTTTGCAAGAATGGGGTAAACCCACATGCCACTCTTGTAAAATACATAGTTAATCCTGTAAATACATTTTATTATTAATTAGTATGTACATTTATGATATTTAATTAGATTATGAATAGTAATCACCACCAAATACGTAAATACGTTGCTTAAGGGCCCCCTCAAGAATTATTTGAAGCCAACTCAGATTTTTTTGGGTAATTGTATGTGCACTATATATAGTACTGTACATAATATATACTTAAATTTATTTTTGTTATAGATACGTATATTATGATAATCAAATAGTTTTTCGAGATTATTGATTTATTTATATCTCAGGAAGTAAGGAATTGTCCATGTCAGAAATACTAAAAAAAAGTGAGTATCGTAAAGATAGGTACTCAGCCCGCCGGGTTCACAAAACTACCGAGTGCACATATTATTATGATACTCAAGGCGTTCGTGGCATGTCCAGTGAAATTGGTAGGTCAATCAACTTGTTTATACCTAGTGTATACCTAGAGTGTGGAGGTGATTCCCCGTCACTCTCGACTTAAGCATAGGTACCTATATTTTTCTCGACATTGTTTTCATTGCAGTAGTATAAATATTCATTTCACCAGCTTTGTAGGTATAATATTATATTCAACTATCAAAAAAATTACATAACTTTTACCCCTACCTTTAATCTAAGGGCCTAGTATTACGCCTATGGTATAAGGGCAGTGAAATTATTGCATTTATATATCGTTTTTAGATGCTTATAATATTACATTCATTACTTGGTGAACTAATCCATTTTTCTTAAAACAGATAATTTAGTTATATTATTTTTATTTCAATAAAATGCTATTTTTATGATTTTAGTATACCTAGTTTTAAAAGTTAAATAAAGTTAAATACTAAATTTACTTTTAAGTTAATTGCTGTTTTAATTCTTTGTATTTATTTTAAATATTTTATTGTTATTATTTATGTTGTTTTATATAATCGTTAGGCTGTAATAGTAAAACTAAAAGCTAAAAAAAAAGTTAAATACTCACTATAAAAAGCAAATTAAGGATACGTAGCAATACCCATTTATTTGTTTGATACATTTATAACTCACAAATTTTGAGCTGAGAAATGAAATCAATTAAGTGATTGCCAGACGATTTGAGAATTTAGCAATAAACTGGTTTACTTCTAAATTGCAAATAAGTACGTGCCAATTACAATATTTACAACCACCTTCTACGGTCCACAAATGTTAAAACAAGTTTTTCCATAATAATAGTTATTGTAATTATAATAATTTATTGTGGGATAATAGACAGTCCATTAGACATAAACATCGATAGCATAAAATATCACTTATTGAGCAATGCAGTAATCAAAGCAATGTTTGTATATCATTTTTTTTCTATATTACCTATAAGTATATTTAATTTTTAAATTATCATCTATAAATTATTGTATAATTTTTTAATTTTTTAAAATGCTTCAATGTAATTTAAAAATGTATAGGTAAGTGCAATTATTTATATATATTAATACAATAATGCAATCAATTCAATGTGTTTTTTAATGCGATAAATTCGCCCCCCCCTAGTACCTAATAAAGTAATAACTATAGTAATCTTTTATTAATGTAGTTTAAACGCCAAGCACCCAGTGGACCAATTTAATTTATTTTTAATCCATAACATGTTTATATCACAATTCATTATATGTAGGTACTAGGTAGTCAAATATTAATTCATTTAATTCCATTACTTATTAATTTAAAAATATGTAGAACATTGCAAATTGTAAATTATTATATACCTACCTAATATAGTAGTATCTACCTATTTTATTATTACACAATTTTGAAGGAAGGATATGGAGGATCTGGATCGGAAGAAGTTTGATTTGTTTTACCACTATGGGTATTTACTTATTTCTAGAAACATTTCTTGAAAAATTGTTTGTTAAATAAATAGATACTTAAATAATTTAACTTATGTGACATGGTTTGAATTTTAATTTGAGAAAAAAAACCTTAAAAATAATTCTACTCAGAATTGTTCTTAACAAGTGATGGAAATATGGTATCTATATAAACACA
Source organism: Myzus persicae (assembly GCF_001856785.1). Classification (NCBI taxonomy): domain Eukaryota; kingdom Metazoa; phylum Arthropoda; class Insecta; order Hemiptera; family Aphididae; genus Myzus; species Myzus persicae. Next base: position 124,208 of record NW_019104014.1, read on the forward strand.
AATTAAATGCTGTTCATTGGTAATTTCATCACTTATAACAGCTGGGCTGATTAAGCTTTATTAATGTTCTTTAAAGTTCGAATACGGTGTTAACGAACAGAAAAATTGTAAAAGTTGTCCAGAAAATTAGAAAAAAAGTGCTTTTTTGATTGATTAACTGATTTGTAAGCCTAAACTATGATAGCCGGAGACTTGAAACATTATGGTGCCTATCTTCATCCCATCGTGTATAAAGGTGCAGTAAAGAAGGATTTTCCAAAATTTAAGTTCAAAAGATGTGCTAATTCACACAAAATATATTTGAGATTTGCGAGGGAAATTGACAACTTTTTTTTGTACATACCTAAATGGTTGCTATTAGTTACTTGGGCAGGTAAGGTAAAAACATGCATTAATCATCGTGTTTATGGTCTTGAAGAATGAAATTATATCTTAAAACAAATATAAGAGATGATTACTTGAATGTATGTTTGTAATTTATATATTCAAAAACAACTTGGCCCGATTTTGGGAAAACTCAAAATTGTTAGAGATTTTCTTATCTATGAACATAAGAGAAGTTTAAATTACATTCCATTAATTTCAAGATTGACAAAGGTGAATTATCTATCTAGGTCGAATTAGTTCACAAAACGAGGTACACCTAAGCCGATTTTTCCGTGAACTGATATATGTACACTAAACCCAAGATACACCTATTATATACATAAATTTTATATTTTTAAAAAAATGTTCATAGGTGAAGTTAAGGTATACAGCTAAAAATGGATGTTGGTTTATCTGAAGTTAATTGACTCAAAAAATACTGGACCATTTTCAATAAAAGTTTTGTCAATAAATTCTTCGGGACTTGGAACGTTGGAGGTAGTTCATTGCTTATTTTTTCAATCCCTATAGGCTATAGGTAGCTAAAAGGTAGCTCAGTAGCTCTCACATGCATTTTTTCATCTCACAGACATTTTTGATTTAAATTGGTTTCCATTGATTATATAATGTTAATGTTATGTTACCATTATAATTAGTAGAAATTTTGGCATTTACATTTTTTACAATTATAGGTTTATTTATAAATGAACAAATCTTTGGCACGGGAAACGCCGGGTGGGGTAACTAGAAAATAAATAGTAATGCAATCAATAATCATTTAGCCAAATTCAAAAGATAAAATGCATCTATTCAAACAAAAATTAATTTTATAGTTAAAATCCATTGATAGTTAATTTATTATTTTTAATTTTCGACTTCTTCAAACTGCTGATGTGTATAATTCATCCTACTTTTTTATTTTTGATTATTCTGATCATAATATGTATATAAATATATTGTTTTCAAATAATTTCTATTCATTTTAGTTGTACCAAATAGATATTGCCTTTCACCACTTTTCCATCTCTCATATTTACATATTTTACATAGGTACAACTGTACAAGTTATGTCTAGGTACCTATTTTTTAGATCACTACTTTCCAAATGAAATCATCCAATATTCTATTTTCGAATTTTCTTATACGACTTGACCGATATAAATAATAAGACATTAATAAACGTATTAAATGTATTACATAAATATTGAAAAATGTCGCATAGATGGCACTAGATTAACACATCTTTAGTAAAATTTACAAATTAATAATTATCATTGCCTGTTTTCAGTTTATTAAAAAATATATTTAGTGAGTATAGTGACTAGTGTTAACCTAATAACGCTTGTATAGTCAATAGTCATGTTACATTTAATTTTTAAAATTTTCTAAATGTGTATGAATCGCAGGTATTTAATATATACTTACTATAAAAAAAACCAAATAATACTTACCAAATCAAATAACAAAGTTTAAAAGTAATAAAAACAGACAATCCTGTTATTCTGGATGGATATTCTCTGTAAGTCGTGATCATTTCCAATATTGCAAATATAAAAATATGCGCATGTGTTACATGATTCAGCCAAGACGGAAAGTATTTATCATAGTGCATAGGCATAACTAAAGATTTGTCAGCAAACCACATTGGCCAAAAGCTTACAGTAATAAACTGTAAAACAAAAATCAACAATTTAATTAAGAATACATTTTCAAAATTCAAAATGTTGAATTCGCTTATTACTTTTATGATATTTATACAATATATATATATATTTTATTATTTATAAAAAGTGTATCAATTTATACTGCTAACAGATTATAAAACAAAATACTTATACCTAAACTTGTATATTAATATATTGTATATTGTATTATTAAAAAAATAGATATATTTCGATTCGGGGCTCAAAAAATTGGCTTCGCGCTGTCACTGGGCCGTCCTAATTGGTCTTCTGAAATAATGTAATGCACCATTATTTACATAGTTCATTTTAAATTGTATTTTTATATAAATGTAAATAGTTTTTATTTACGCTCTGCAGTGTTTGATATAGAAGACTGAACGAATAAATTATGTCATGATACATTGATATTAATTAATGTTGTAAAAGAAGAAGTTCACAATATCAATCTAGATAACGCTGTAAATGTACCTATTTGCTGAACTTAAAGATCACCAGTAGAGTACCTATCCACTTTTATAAATTGTATTATTATTATTTTTTTTTTTTAGAGAGAGAATTGCGCTTGTACAAAAGTTTTAAATAAAAGATTTTAATGACTTTTGATATAAGTAAATATTATGTGCTATTTTGGATGCATTACATTTTTTAAAGCTAGCTTTATTAAAGTTAAATAAAATAACATAGTAATATAATGGAAGTCTCACAGTTTTAAATAAATGTATGTATTAACATTTATTTGCTGTAAGTACTTAGCCGAACTTAGACGAAATCCAATAAAATATTATTAATATTATAAAAATATATATTCTTAATATAAATACAATTAATCGGGCCTTTTATCTGATGATAAAAATGTGCACAGACTTCTTCTCCAACAATAAAAAATGAATCTGGACTTTTTGTTCAATTTTTTTTCAAATTATGCATTTTGATCGATTACCCTTGTATAAGCAGGACTTTTATCTTAAGTTTTCATTTATTTGTATAGACTTGTATTGTAATTTATAAATATATAACTGTATATTACCATCGACAGTGGAAATGCGAAAATTGTGAAAAAATTGTGTTTACTCCTTTTCAACGACTCTGACGTAACAGCAGAGCAAGTGCGCACGGCGATGTGATCGACGAACACCGCGTACAGGTAAAAAAACGTTTGGATAACCTGTGAAAAATAAACGTTAACTTTTCTAGTGCTGTCAATCATTCAAACAATTAGTTGATTCTAATTTCTAGGTAAATTGACTATACATAATATAGTCCAAGAAGTGCAAAATGTGTACAACTATATAATCGGAATTCCATTTTGACCTTTTTTCGACAAAATTTGGGGTTTTTTTTGTTTATGTACAAAGGTCCCTATCATACTTGTTATTTAAATAATTATAAAAAAAATTGAAATGTAGGATATGTAGCTAAGTACAGTGAACTATCGTAGGGCATTAGGGTTAATTGCTTTGAATTTGAATAAGCAATAATAATACATTATTTTATGTAAACAGTCGAATCTGAGCTCCATTGTTTAAATCAAAAATAATTCAAAACTTTTATTTAAAATAGGTGTTTAATTGTATACAATTGTTTACAATTATTTTTATTAATCTCTAATCCGATAAAATCTTTGTGTTAAACTTCTTTAACCTTATATGGACTACCCAACTATCGAAAGAAAAAATAATAAAAACACCCAACACATTTTTGAAGTGGTACAAGTCCTCAGTAATTTTAAACGCTTAAGCGACATGATTTGAAAAGCCTTATAACATATTGTATAGGACAACATTAGTAATCTAATTACCTAAGCCTAACACCTTAATATTGTACTCTTGTTTGAGGTTTCAACTATTAATAATTACGTAACAGTGTTAGTGTGTTACTGTAGTTGCAAATTCGTGTTGGTGTCAAAGTCAAATACATCCTCATGAACTTAACAGCACAAGATTATTAGTTAACATTTAAACAAATTTAACAAAATTATTAGTAAGTACTATGTTTTTAGAGATTGTTGGATAACTTTCAAAGTTTGTTAGACTTAATTTTCATCACTAGAAAATATTACACTTTTACTTTGCTATCATCACGTTAACAGCAAAAAGTGTAAAAGATTTTTTTTTGCTTAAACCAACGTTCAAATGATTTGTTTGACTTTATTCAGGACGTTTGAATACTTTTCGTTTTTTCGCTACTATCATCATGTTGTTATAATACCTAATATTAGCACAACATATTATTAGGAAAAGATAACTAGAATTTTATTCAGTAGGTTAAATCAGTTACATAACGATAACAAATATCAATGGTACCATAATATTATACTATTGAATAATTTTGGATGAGCTTATAAAATTTTATAATATCTAAAATTACATTTAAGTTACACCTTGTAATACCCATTAATATTAGAATAAAAATGTTTTATTTAAACTTAAAATTAATAACGTTCAGTTATTATTTTTATTTTTTATACTGATATTTAATATTTTGGTCTTATAGTTATTGTAAATAAAAGTTATATGAATTCATTATGGAAGCTACAAATTAAATTTGAAATTTTCTTATTTTAACCAACTTAACAAATGAATTAAAATTCAAGATTCAAACTTAAAAAAAAATACTAAGTAGACGATTATTATCATTTTAAAATCACAAAAAAACTGATTCTTCTAAAAAAATGATATGAACAGGGTTTGATTCCAAAAAATTGCAACCGTGAAGATAATAGTGCAAAGGCTAAAAAATAATTTACGGTCAAAAATCAAGTCTTATAAACTTTGAAAGTTGTCTAACAATCTAAATTTAAAAACGAACTTGAAGTATTAAATGTTAACTAACCACATATTGGCCTAGCCAAAGTACCAATGGCAGAGGAATAAAAGAAAATAAAGACACATATAGAGGGTATTTTTTAAGTGGCGGCTCAATCACTGCAGCAATAGATGAGTAAACCTTAAATCAGAAAATTCTGGAAATTTCATTTTGAAATTCCCAGTGATCTGCACTGCAAGGTTATATATAATACTATTTATATACAATACTGCACTATAAAACTCATAAAAGTATATTTAATATTTCTTAAAATTACAAACACTGTATTCAGCTGGACTCATTATTCTACACCTACAGAGACGTAAACGGATTTGCAAAGAATCAAACTTAATATAGAATGATAAAGAAAAACAGTTTAGGATAGCATAGTATATAAAAAGTATACTTACCATATTGCAGAAGGTTAGATATTTGAATTTCCCTCCGATGGCCTCATCTAAGGGGTTAAGATGGGCTGGTATGTTGACGTAGGTGTAATAATAATATAGTGAATAAGTGAAGAGTACGGCACCCGATAAATGTACGCCCTTATTGATGGCGTCCATGGTGCAGGTTTTGGCTGCGGCGGTCATAATTAGTCGTAACGGATTTTCTCTAATATAATAATATTATACCTATTATGGTTAACGAACAAAAAAAAAAACTCTCCACCGAAGACAATTTCGTCTACATGCCAACTATGTTATGAACCAATAAATATTATACATTTATATCGCAAAAACGGATAATTCGTTTAAAACCGTATTTCAAGAGCACGTATATCAGTTAATCGATAACCTGTACGTGTTTGATAATTTTTGTTGTCTTCTCCTGTCCGTGGTATATCTGACCGAGTGAAAACGACGAAAACATACTGACACGACCGCGCGGGTCCACCCGGTTGATGGTATACGATCAGTAATCAGCAGTTAAATCTATACAATATGCATTATTAATATTATCATACCTACTTACCTAGTGTATTATTAACGAGACACTGACGTAATGAATATAAATATACCATGCACAGTGTATAGTGTATACCATAATATACGGTTTCGGCATAGATAAGACAAGCCGGTTGAACTTTAGTCCGTTTACCGCAGTACGCCAAACTGCCGGATAAATTAATAATAAAACCATCATAATATAATATGTTGGTAAATATTATAATAAAATAATCACAAAAAAATATGTCGATAACAACCCACGAGGTGGTTCTTTTAACAAGCATAGAACACTCAATATTTCAATACTGCAGCGTATAATAAATACACGTGTTCTCTCTTTTTTATATAGTATTTGAATAAATTAAGTTACCTGTGCAATCCTCGCATTTTATGTATTGCACTTACTTTTTTAACAACGTTTGTTGATTAGTCTAAAATCAATTTGAAATTTTTAAAGTTTTAAGTCACTTTTTTTTAAAACGTCTTCTAATTTTGTTCATAAAATTAAAAATACTTATATAGGTTTTTGGTATTATTTAAAATTATAAGTTGTTATCAATAAAGCAATAGTGAAAAATAAGTGGAAATATAAAATGTTGCAATTGCATAATACTTAAATTAAATTTTTCAAAAACAAATTTTCCAAAGTGTATATTCTTTCAAAATAATAATCATTCACACTGTTAATAATCACCCTATATAATATTCATGTTTCTGTGAGAGTTTACGGCTATAATCAATCAAAAGTTTACAACATCTTTTAGTATCAATTTGACCTCTAAACAAATTTTATGTCTATAAAAATATTCCACATAAATTGTTTACGTATCCACATATTTTACGACCAATCAAATACAATATCACCTAAGCATCTAACCATAACATTATTGATATATTACCTCTACATAACTAAATATTATTAATGTACACACAAGTGAAACTAGACAATTTTATTAGGACAGGTAAAATGATAAATTTGAAAAAAATTCTGATTTATTTTAATTCTAATAAGTTTTTTATTTTAATTCTAAATTCTATTAAGTCACATTGTTATCCAGTCAGTATTAGACCAATTCTTGGCCTTGTATACTACTTATTATAATATAGTCGTCATATAAATTGTGCTATATTTCATCATGAAGTTTAATTTTTAAATTCTCAATTAATTTTAATATTGGTAGGTGCATCCAGAAAATGATCCCTTTAAAAGTAAACACTACAAATCATGATTTAATAAATATTTATTTATGAAATTTAATAATTTATAACACTACATTTTTGTAGTAAATAATGATGGATACATATAAAATATTGAAAATTACTTTCATTTGAATAATATATCATTGTACAAGGATTTTAAGTTTATGTAGGATTGTAAGAGGTAACCCTAATGTCGAACCAGACAATTTATCTCATAGTTACATTAAAATGTTTATAGAGTAAATCTTTAATACAATATTACTTTAGAGTATAAACTTTAAATAGTATCAACGATTTAAAAAAAATCGTCGTTATACTCAGATAAAAATCAACCTAAATAATTTTAGTGATTATTGTTGACTGATAATGGAATAGCCCTGTATAATAAAGAGGGACTATACTTACCTTAAACAATATAATATAACATATTCATTTAGGAACCGCTATGCTTAATATTTACTATTTTTACTTTTTTTAGTCATATTAAAACTAATATATAATAGCTATAAGTCTAATATATTTGACCATTATACTTTGGTTTAGTTAGGATGATAATCAAATGACAAAAATACATACCATTTGTTTATATTTTATTTTTATTTTTTGTATTCTATATATAATATATAATAATTATTTGTCATAAAGGTACTTGGGCAATGGAATATTATTTTATAATATAGTGATTTAACTAGATTTTGAAGAGATTTTTTTTTTTATAACGTGTTATCCATAATATTTTAACCAAGTTTTTCATTGCCAGCTCATTGGAACTAGTCACGTATACACGAGGAGGGGCTTAAGTGTTCAACCCCTCCTCCACTTGGTATTTTTTTCACTGTATGTAATATTTCCACCCGCCTTCCACAATGAAGTTCTATACAAACTAAGCAATAATATAAATAAAAACGAATTTCTGGCTTATATTATAATATAATGTATCTAATATATTAGTAATAATTTTTTACGAGCAAAGCCAGGAACAAATTTTTTGAGGCGCCAAATTGATAGCCCCCCCCCTCTTATAAGTTGTAGTTCAGGAAGGCCTCGTGTAAACCCCCTACGGCCACTATTGAAAATAGCTGTGTCCGCAACTGATTGGAACGGTAAATATGAGAAAAATTGGATTGTAGCCAAAAAAAAAAATGTCCAAATGTTTAAATAGATTGGCAAAATATTGTTGCAAAATACTTAAAAATATGCCTACCTACTTCACTCTATGACAGTTGTGTTTTTCATACATAAGATTATTATAATATTTTTAAATAACAAACAACGAAGAACATACCAACCTACTTACATTGTATACGATAGATACCTTCATGAACATTTTATTTATTTAATTTGATGAATTTAACATTCGATATAGTGATATCATCTTTATAATAATAGGTATTAGATAACTATGCCTATAGATGTAAATTTATGTGCAAAATCATTGTAAAGTATTTTATTATTTAAGAATACTAGTTTAAAATAATATTTGTATTCTTTACTTTAAGGATAAATTAAATTAGAATAGCTTGGAATGGCAGTGCCTAAACGGGCTAAACTCATGAACATATTGATTTTACAATGATGTGTGTGTAATTTGTTTATTGTTTATTAATAATTTATTTGTGTCTGCAATCGCCTTTTGGGGAAGTAAAAAAGCTTTGATTTTCAGCTTTCAAATTTGTATTGACATAACTTATTCACCCGTAAGTTAACGAATTCTCATCGAAAGATTTTCTTATTTTTTGTTATTCAAGAACGAATAACTGTAGATACAGTATTCAGTAAAAAAACTTCGAATCTTATACATACAGACATGCAGTAGAGTCCGGTCGTACCAAGTCTGGAAGAGCGGTACTCTACTGTATGGCTGTAGGTACTAGGTATATACAATTTTTGAAGTATTTTTACTGAATGCTGATTAATTTAAATGTTTTCATACATAACTCAGCGTTTCATGGATGTAGTAGGTAGGTAGGTAGGTCTGTAGGTGTACAATGTGTACATACTATAATATATTTCATTTTTCATATCCTTATTTTGTAATTCTTTTGCTTATTTCAAAACCACAAATGCATTTTACAATACAATAATTTTTATTACAACCTTGTATCTTAAATAATAAATATAATGTCTGAATTAACAAAGGGCAGAAATCGGTTTATTATTAATTTTCACTTTAGTATTGTAAAGGATATCCTATGTACTGTATGGGTGTATTATCCAACACTTGTCAATTATTTTCATTACAACGTCCAATGGTTTCAGATAAGCTTTTTTTCACATAGGACCGCTAGTGCTAACATTTTTTTTTAAAAAAACTTAGTTTAATTGTACCATATTTGAATTTTTGTTATGCCAGCCTGATATAATAAATCCTTGCACAAATTCATGAAATATAATGAACACATCATTATTCCATTAGTAGGTAGTTAAAATATTTATAAATCATTTTATCATAATATAAAATAATAAAATTAATCTTTTATAAATTAATCAAAGAAAAAAAAAATCTTTAATTTATTTGGTATAATATTTATAAATGAAGCGATAAGTGTGATCAATAGGTCAACCCCTCTCCCATCTACCTCACACCTCTCAACCGTCAAATGAATCATCAACTGAATATTTGTATGAACAGTATTTATTCCTTCTAAACACCATGATAAAATCAAACTTATTATGATTAAAGTACTAAATTAATTACTTTTTATGAATTAGTATTTTATTTTATTATATTATTCATCATGCAATCACGGTGTTTAGAAAATAGAAAGAAAAAATGCTTGCAATTAAAAAAAAAAATCTAATTTACTTAATTTATGTACTGTTATTTTAAAATTATACCAAGCTCTAATTTTGCCAATTTTGGTTTTAAAGTACAAATGTATGGATCAAAGTTATTTGAAAAAACCCGATAAATCCAAAAATGATATTCAAAATAGGGGGTTGCCATTAAGAAAAAATTAAGTTGTGTAGCACGTCATGCGAAAAATACATGAGCTTACAAAATTGTAAGTCATAGAAATGTATGATCCATTAGTCTAGTTGAATGTCCCTCAAACAGAATTGAAAATTAAGTATAATCAGTGATTAAGAGTACCCTGTTTCTGCGGACACACAGTTCCTATTTCTTTTTAACTTCATTTATTTCATTCATTTTATTATTTTAGATGTCTTGCAGGGGAAATTTTTTTAACAGTATACATTCTTGGTATAAAGAATTTATTTTGTTCTACGTCAGGATGAACTATTTTTCAGAGAAAGAGTTTGTTACGTATAGTGTTTATATGAGTTGTTTTTGTGAATTTTGAGTCAAAACTTAAGTTTCTTTCAAAGTGAGTTAAAAGTTCGTTTTTTCAAACTATTTCTTACCGTCCGGATTCTGAGTAATGAATTTGCCACCATTTCGACTTTGCTCCTCGTTGCTTAGCTATCAGTTAATAGTTGTCAGGTCTCATCACTCTTATCCAAAGAGTAAGAGTCCTGCAGTGGCGTCATTTATACCACACAAGATATAAATGTTCGTATTTAAAATCAAATAATATTGTGGTTTGACCAGTGGTGTATTGGTACGGATACGCGGGTATAAGCCGTATACCCGTCAGCAGATTTTCGATTTTCGGCGTATACCCAATGTAAAATATCATTTTACGGGTATACGCTCTTAAAATAACTCGAAAACCAATTATTCATAGGAAAAATTGTTATTTTAATATAATAATGAATTTTAAATTAAATTTATTAATAACATTTTGAAAAATAGATGTTATTAAAATATTATGTAATATTACCAATATGGAGTATGAATGCTCAGTCCATGGTTCTCAACCTGTATTATGTCATTTATAACGCGCGGCAAATGTGTTTCTTGCGATGTTATGTTTTTGTAACCACTGATGTTATTAAGTGTTTATCAGGCTATGGCCAATTAAATGGTTTATGGTGTTTATTTATAGATTTATTTATAAATTATTGTTACTGCAATAATGGGTATTTTCCTTCTTGAATCTTGCTATTCGAGTTTACGACTTATTGTACTTATCGTAGTATCGTTTGACAAAGAAGAATGAATACTAGTCGGTTCCATTGATGATCAGTGTTAATTTTAATATTATTATATTAGTAAAAATACTGAAAATTTAATAAAGAAATAAAATAAAAATAATATAATATAAGAGATTAAGTCACCTAATTATTGTAATGATTATTGACTACGAGCGAAGCGAGAAAATTTTTTTTTGGTAGATTATACATATTTTATTAGTGCGTATACCCATAAATATATTTACCAATACACCACTGGGTTTGACCCACTTCTTAAATTGGCTGGCCTGAAAAATGGATAAATTGGATAAATAAACAGTTATAGTTTGTGTGGCACTGCGGCCTGCATAAAAATATGTATGTTAAAAATAATTGAAATAACTGTTTAAGACTCAGAAGACAAGTTTAATCATTGGATGGTCTACGGTTTAAACTATATCCTTGGCTGATTCTTGTGTGTCATTTGTCACTTAAGCGATTGCGCAGTCAATGTTGGTGAGAAATTTAATCTAGAAACTTTCTTACACGGCTCCCTACAACATTACAGTCGTTATACATTATTATAATATAATCTATGATTAGCATTATCTATATATTTACACATATTTATGTTTTTCTTCAAAACGAGCAAACCGTTTTCAAAAAAATTAATGTAAATAATTGTATGGATTCTTCAAATAAAAATATCGTGCACAGTAAATAATTATAGTGATTGATAAATGACAATATAATATAATGTATAGAATATAGATCATAGAGTAGCACCATGGTAAGATACATTGATTATGTTTGAATTTTAAATGATTTTTTTTTTAAATTACTTACTAAATTAAAAATTAAAAAATGTTTTTATTTTAATACGTACCACGGACTAAAATATTATAATGGTCCGTCAAAGACATGGTGGCCGGGTGATAGCAGGACAGAGGTAAATGGTTCTTCAGTTATTATCGACTGTTGTCACTTGGTATATATTACCTTATATGTTAGTCGTAATTAGCAGGTATCTAGTGTTTTATGTATAAACTATACAGAGTATAACTAATACCTATAATATCCTATTTTAAGTATTTTATTGGCACAATAATACATTTGTCCTAACCCATAATTTACCAACGATTGGTTCAGATGTACAGGTACTATAGATAGGTACATATGATAGCAGAAATCGTGTATTTGCAAGTTAATATTATGTGTACCTACAACCTACCTGTTCTACAGTTGAAATAGAGCCTATGACCACTATAGTCCTAGAGTACAAAGAATATACAAATATAGTAATTAGCAAACAGATTACAATACTTCCAAGTTAAGTACTGATATTACCAGTAATTTCCTACTTCCAATTTTATTTTTAAGGTATAGGTATCTATAGTATATTATGTATAGTAATAGTATATTATATTGTATCTATATTATCGTACTATGTCATTGAGTGTCCAACCAGTTTTACCTTGTATATATTATTTAGAGTTAATATAAGACATTCTGCTGGAGGAGAAGTACTGGCGCCATAGTTCCTTCTCCAGTCCTCGATACCATAATAAAAACAAACAAAAAACATTATGAAAAGGTGAGGGGTACAAGATAAACTAAAATGTTATTTTCGTGTATTTTGAAATCTGTACGAAATCATAAAAATAAATAAAAAACTTTTCAATCTTCAGAAAGACAAGATTTAAACTTTTTTTATTACTTTATGCAATTTATAGGTATAACTGCTTTAGATGAAAAATCAATAGAATCACCGTGGATTTGGATATTATAATCACACATTCACATTTCAGTATTTCGCACAACATATTTGTACATTTACTTAACTAATAGGTTATAGGTAATAGTTTATACTTATTCATATTAAAGTAATGTAATATACAAAAGTACTTACAACAATTTATGTATGTAAGGTTTTTTAGAAATATAAAGGTTAACCTACCTGGTCAAATAATAATATTTTTTTGTTTAATATAGAGTTGATATTGGTTACAAAACGAGTGCGTCCCTCAATTAATTTTTAACCTTCTGCATAGGCCGACAAATTATATTGAAAAGTCCGAATATGTCCTATTTAAGATAAACTAATTGACTAAACACGTTTAAGATCTAGGTATGACGATAGAATAGATGATTTAAATGTACAATTATAATACTTTATTTATAGTTTTTATGACTGTGACAACTGTGAGGAAACTGCATTTTATTTTGACTTCACGGATAATAACTAACTGTACTGTAGCACAACTACAACTTACTTATTTACGGTCAATAAGTGCTTTTTAAATATTAGAAATATAGACCTCAAGGGTCACAAATTTCAAGGCTTTCAATAATTATAACGTGTTCATAAATGATATTCAGTTATCAAACTCGAGTGAATGATGTTATTATATTTTCCGACAATCATAAATTATTTCGTGTTATAAAAACATCCAATGATTCGATGTACAACTATTAAATAAATAAATCGACATTTTTCGATATTTTATATTGGATTCGATAAGCTTAGATGACGTTGCAGATCAGACTTCAACTGCATCGACCTATCTGACCGTTAATAGTTATTAGTAACAATAGCTTATAATAATAACTTATCATAATAACTAATAACTTATTACTAAACTCAGTCAGTAGGTTCAATACATCTTTGACTTAAGGCACCCGGTGTCAATGTAATTTTTTCCACAAAAATACGCTAACGGGAATAATGACCCTGTTCTGTAGAATCAACTAAATTTAATAATTTATTTTACTAGTAGAGGGAAAATATATTCTACAGGCTACATTGAACTCCGATTTTCAATATTTTAATATCAAACTTTATAATATTTCTTCAGAAATGATACAATTTCAAGCTTATTTTTACAAATTATATTGTACCATTATTTTAAATTAAATAAACAATTTGGCGCAGTTTACATGCACCCGTAGACCGTAGTACAGATAGTATAGTAATATACTAATATATAAATTACTTTATATACTTCACGTATACAAATTATGCGTTGCTCGGCGCATTGATTAGGCAAAATAGGTACATTACTGATGTACAATATTTTCCATAATTACATTTTAACTCATCTCAAGTACCCTTCGTTTGCCGACAGAATCCCACAATCCAAAACAATCTGTACCCCGCTGCAACCATCTGAAATCACATTTCTCAGCTCCAATCGTATGCGCAAAGTAACTACATTTTCTCCCAGAACAGAGTATAGATATGAATATAAAATACATATTATACTACTATATTATGTACACAATCAAAGAAAAGAATATCTGAACAACTAAAATACAACAAAACAATCAACTAATTTAATAAATTAGAAAAATTAGGGTAAATACTCAAGGGCCGGTCCGGTCCTCAAAATGCCCGGGCTGTAGTGACTTTGGGCCGGGCCGGGCCTTCAAAATAAAATCAAGGGTTGGACCGGGCTTTTTAAGGATTTTTCTTTGACAATAAAAAATCATAATTTAAAAAATAACGCCAGTTATCATTGTCATCATTAAAATATTTCATGTAGAAATTGTACAACTTAATTTTTAGGGACGGGATATAAGAAGGGTTGTTATCTATATATAACACCAGTTTTAATTAAGCTCTTATAGGTATTTATTAATTGTGTATGTCTTATGTATATATGACAAAAAGTCCTATAATAGTTAAAATATAAAATACGTGGAATTCCCGAATGCATGCTATAGGTTTCAAAGTTCACACTGCATTCCTTCCTTTGAAAAATCAAATTAACATAAAGACGACCAGAAACACATCTTTTCAACACTTACATAATCAAAATAAACATAATCGATTATTATTTTTTTTAATAGTATACCGTCCGTTCCTTTAAATTTCGTGATTAAGGACTGTATATAAAAATCGCCGGTCTTATCTTTAAGGCCGGAGCGCTTGCCGCTTGGTCTCTATTATTATAAACAGGGTTGGGATTTTATAGCACTTAAATTTGCGTAAATATGCGCTATAATATGACCTTAACTATTGCTAAATATGCAATAAAACAAAAAAATATGAAAAAAAGGAAATTTATTAATTAATCAATAATCACTAACAAATTAGAAATTATTATACGTAGTTTAGGTCTCTGGTCAGAATCCTGAAGGGCTGTAAAAAAATTATCCAATTAATTATTTTAAAAAAATTTTAAATAAAAAGTGAGAGATTTAAAATGTTTACCTTGAGTGTTACATTGAATTATTAAATGCTTGGCCTGTAGATTATCGAATTTGAATTTACGGCGGTTGTCTGCCAACAAAGTCTTGTAAGTCAAAATAAACGTTAGACCTCCACTGATACAATTGGTGCGTATTTTAAGTATACAATATCTCTACATATAAGTTCACCAAGTAATTCACCAATATTTGTATTTTCTTCACCATCCAAGATATTTGAAATATGTTTTAATTAAGAAAAATCACTATTTTTTTCTAAAACGTTTTTTAATTTGAGATATATAGGTTTACCATGTTCACCATTTAGAGTTTTCGGTGTTTCTTCGATATTTTCAATAATATTTAATGATGTGGCTAAGGACAGACTTTTTGCTTGCAATTTATCAATGGCTACAGATAGAAAATAGAAAATTAAATAATAAAAAAAAAAAATTTATTTAATGTATGCCAAGTTATTTTCAAGATTAGGTTTGTCTAAACATTTTTTTGTTTTTTGAATACTAATCGCTTCATCTTAGTCGAGTAATCCAATAATATGACGAACAGCTTGTGTATTCTCCCAATAATAGGTACTAGGTAGCTGCACGAGTACGGGCACACGAGACGACTGTATAAAATGAATTGACTATACAAAGTTGATAATCGGCGAATAATAACCGCAGTAGAAATCGATAACAAAAACCCAACAAAATCGGCAGATAACAAAAATTAGAGCCAAATACCTAATACGAAATTATCTTAGTATTATATTATACCTATATATAATCGCTGTACGTTGTAATCGGTCTATATTTACTTAATCCATAGGTACATTTACAATTTATTTGATAATTCGATTGACAAAAATCTAAAAATACTTTTATTAAAATATAATTTCATAAAATATGACAGAATTAGATTCAAAAACGGGTAAAAATACAAAAAAGCAAAATAAAATTTTTAATTTGAGTTCTCTGTATCATGAAACACATTTTTAGCTTACTCTGACATTTTTTAAGCATCTTGTAATAAATACGGAAGTGCTATAAAATCCCAACCCTGATTATAAGGGTCGAATGGTGTAAATGGTCCCAGGTATCGGCATTAATATTGTTCTATGCCTTTGCGCAAAAAATGTAGCTGATGCAGTTGAGAATAGATTGGTCTGCATCATGTATTAAAATAATACATATTTTGTCCAGACATACTAGACTAGCAGTTTTTTCGTGAGGATAACGGCCAACGGAGAGATAGGTACTCGATACTTAAAATAGGTATAATTTGCTCAAGCATTAGCTTGAATTCAGGCAGCATTCTATGCCATTCTACATCAGGTGAGTTCAAGACGTGTTCACCCTATACTGTGACCTACGTTGTGGTTGTTCATCTACAGTGAAACAACATATTAAAATAAAATATTAATTAAAAAAATAAATAAAAAACAATTAATATTAATATTAATATTATTTACATCATATTCTGTAGTTGTATAGAGTATGCTAGTATTGTGTACGAGTTCGCTTTGAGTCCGTGCTGTTGCCGCTGTGTACGCAGGACGTGGACTTGCTACCTATTAAATGATTATTTATTATTTTAATTCTAATATAATAATATAATATATTGTATTGCTTCATGTCTTCTTGTAGGTCACATCGGGAAATTAATAGGTTTTAAGCGAATTAGGTTTTGTTGTATTTTTTCCTCCTCGGCGTTATGTTGATATGCCGTTAAATTGATACAGTTTATCATTTTGTAAATTTCGTTCGTTTGTGTTCCGAATTGTTCGCATCGGACAGCAGCGCATGATATTATTAATTGTTACGTAACTATACGTCAGCCCGCTACCATCCACTCGCGAAGTGCTGTACTTCATATATTTTATTGTGGTTATTGACTCGGTATCATACATCAGTCGATGACTCGCCTTGCGTGTTGTTTTTTAATGTAATTAAGCCCAAAGCCTCGAGGAATATCTGATGGTGTATTACGTATAATAGATTACTACAAGATACCTAGTCCGATTAAAACGGTGGTTGGCTGCGATTGCTCTGCATGAAAGGGATTCATATGTACCTTTTTTTTAAAAATCTTTGTACTTTTGTATATACCTATTGATATTAATTTTTCCAGCATAATTATTATTTTCGATATTTAGTTATACTCATAGTATAAGTGTGATTTTTTTGGTATTAGGCCTTTCAATTATATCAGTGTTTTTCGAGGACAATACGAAGCGGAGCTTCAGCCGATGTGTGGGAAGCGTGCATGTTGACATGGAATTGATCTAACCTCTGAGAGCTTTTTTCACCTAACCACATCCGCTCACAAGACTGTGTCAAGCTCATCGCGCCGAAGTTAGACTACGTATTGTTGTTAATTTTGGTTAGGTACCTAATATTTGCATTGGTCGTACATAAGTGACATAACCACGTGATTTTATCATGTACCAGAGGTACCGTTTTGTTGTACTGCATATTTGTGCCCCGTCTATATACTTCTCCAAACGACGCATATTACGTTAAGTCACCGTCTACATAGTCTTACTTTGTCTACAATCTTTCATTTAGTGTTTACCACGATTGGTGATCTGTTGTACTCTTACGTTTTATTATTTTGAAATTTATTTTCATACAGTTATTATTATTTAAAATTCGCCAACATAATTGTACATTAAATTGTGAAGAGATGAACAACGAATTAAAAAAAAAGGTTAATGACAATTTATTTTAATAGATAAAAATTAAAATATAAAATGTATAATTATAGTTTAAAAAAAAATTAAGTGTAGAAAAAATAATAAAAAATAATTCATTAATCATATTCTTATAAATAAAGTTATAGTTACATATTATATACATTTAAAAATGTTTTCCTAAGTACTTATGGCAATATGGCCAGTTACTTTCCATTATTCCGAGTATAACACTTACTATTTTACTACTTTACTACTTATACTAATTTAATATTACAGGAATGATATATTTTCGTAAATATTTTCAGGCCATTATGAAACGTACTAATCGTACTATGTTTGATTACCTAATTAAGGTAAAAAAGATAAAAAGTTGTCACAAATTTCTGATGAAACTCCAACTAAATTGGATAGTAACGGTAAAACTGAAATACAAGTAACTTTATCACCGAAAACTTCTAATACTACATCCTCTCATTCCACTCTAAACACTGCATGTACGGAAAACAAAACTAATTGTAGTACGTATAATCGTGATTTGGGTGCATACATACATTCTTGTAATACTCTAACTGACATTGGTCGTGAAATGTTTTTATTGTCTAAGTGGCGTGTCCTTCAAAAGAATTTGAATTTCCTAATGATCCAAAAGACAAGCGTAATTTTTCGTTTTCAAGTGCAATGGCTTGAACAATATTCATGGCTCACATACTCTGTGCAAGAAAATGGTGCATTATGCACGTATTGTGTTTTATTTTTACATAATCAAGTTGGTCACTCAAGTAATGAAAATGTGGATTTGTTAGTTACCAAAGCTTTTAACCGGTAGAAAAATGCTAAACAAAAATTTAATTCTCATCAAAATACTAATTATCATAAATTATGCAAGCAAAAAGTAGATGATTTTCTTTTAATTATTTCAAAGAAACAAAAAACTGTAGCTGAACAATTAAATTCAGAATATGCACGACAAATACTTCAAAATCAGTTTAAGCTATGTTCAATTGTAAAAACAATTATACTGTGTGGTCGGTTAGAATTATCAACAAGAGATAAAAAAGATTATGGTAAGATTAATACTACTGTGAAAGATAAATCTGAAGGAAAGGTCCGCGCCCTTTTAAAATTTAGAGCAAATGCTGGCGATGAAATTTTAAAAGATCATTTAGAAACTGGGGCAGCAAATGCACAATATACAAGCGCAAAAACGCAGAATAAGCTAATTGAAAATTGTGGTCAAGTAATTACTGAACAAATAGTGAATAAAATAATCAGGGTGAGTTTTTTTTCCGTAATGGCCGATGAAACTACCGACATAGGGAGACTCGAACAAATGTCATTATGTGTTCGATATATTGATCCTGATAACGAAGTTCCAACAATCCGAGAAGATTTTTTAAACTTTGTTGTTGACTCGGATTTAAGTGGTTCTGGTTTAGCATCAGTTATTTTAGAAAACCTAAAAAACCATGGTATTATTTTAGAGAAAATGGTCGGGCAAGGGTATGACGGCGCAGCAGCAATGAGTGGCCATTTAAATGGCGTTCAATCCATAGTTAGACGCACGTTTCCAAGAGCTTTATATGTACATTGTAGTGCGCATTCATTAAACTTAGCAATTAGTGATGCATGCAAAATATCGGCTATTAGAAATTGCGTAGGAAGTGTTTCAAGTGTTTGCACTTTTTTTCGGGGCTCAGCTCAGCGAACTGAAGTTTTAAAAAAATGTATACAAGCACAAACTACATTGTTGACCAATATTAAAATGACACTTGTAACAATGTGTGAAACAAGATGGGTTTTAAGACATGACTGTATCAAACGATTTAAAGAAATGTTTATTCCAATTGTTAATGCATTAGAACACTTGGAAAAATCAGTGAATAAAGAAACATCAACTACAGCTCATCAACTTTCAAGAGTTATATTAAATGGTGAATTTTTTATTTCTTTAAACGTTTTAGAAAAAATGTTTTCATTAACGCTTCCTCTATGTAACCAATTACAAAGCATAAATTCTGATTTAACTGCGGCAATTAATCACATAGAAAATGTTATAGATGTTTTAAATAAAATGCGTTCAAATTCAGATGATGAATTCAACATAATTTTTGAGGAGAGTTATACGACACTTGACGAGTTAGGGTGTGATGTTAGTATACCACGTTGTATAAAAAAACAAAATAATCGAAATAACGTTCCATCAACTTCCCCTCACGAATATTACAAAAGATCTGTATTTATACCATTTTTGGATCATATGACAACTCATCTTAGCG
The DNA here is from genome assembly GCF_001856785.1 of Myzus persicae. Classification (NCBI taxonomy): domain Eukaryota; kingdom Metazoa; phylum Arthropoda; class Insecta; order Hemiptera; family Aphididae; genus Myzus; species Myzus persicae. The sequence goes on from NW_019104014.1 coordinate 144,390, forward strand.
AACGTTTCTTAAATCACAAAGAAGTTATATCTTCCTTAGAAACTTTACTTCCAAATCATATTTAAAATACTTCTAAAGGGCCGTCTAGAGAATGCTTAGATTTACATATTTCTGTATTACCAGATAGTGGTGCTTTAAAAGAAGAGTTCTTGCTATGGAAAACGAAATGGCTGAAAATAAACAAAAATGAAAGACTATCAAATGCATTACAACTTCTTTCTGAATGTAATGGTATATTTTACCCAAACATAACAAAAATGTTAGAAATATTGGTAACTCTTCCGGTATCAACTGCAACAGCAGATCGTACTTTTTCAAGTCTACGCCGCATTAAAACATACTTGAGGTCAACAACAAGTGAAAGTCGACTGCTTGGTTTAGCTCTACTTTCAATTCACAACAACATACCAGTAAATCCAGATGAAATTTTATCAAAGTTTGCATCAGTATCAAGAAGAATGGACTTTATTTTATAGATAACTAATTTATTAATTTTTATTTTATTTTTGACTAAACAAATTTACATGAAATATTAAATTTTTTTTTACTAATACAGTATATACTTACATTTATTTGAATTATATAGTTCTAAGTATTGAAGTTTAACTTTAAAACTTTAAGGTTAAACTAAACCACCCCCAAAAAGAAATCCTGGGCACGCCCCTGGTTGGATTATCAACATTTCTCGTGGCTGCGTACATATAGTAGTGATCTTTCTAACCTCCTTAACTCGGGAGGTTACTGGTTATGCTACATTTCTTAAATTTTGTATAGGGCTTGATTTAAATGCTTCAGTGCATAGCTATATGCTACAGCTTATAGAACGTAGTCCATTATAATTAGGCGAGAGTGCTAGAGCTCTAGGGGGACCTAGGGGCCGCTCCTCATTCCTAAGCTCGTAATTTTTAAAAATCGTACCAATAGAGTTTAAAAAAAAATTATTGTTATATCGAAAGTTTTCTGAAAATTATGACTTAGCACCACGTGTCAGCCCTGAATTGATCCACAATATGCCAAATATTATTACAACTAATATCTATAATATCTCAACTTACATTCTAATGATTAATTATTTATTATGATAAGTTTATGACCATAAACTATAATATCTTACAATATTATAAGTACCTACTTATTGCTATTTTTTGTATTTATAGCATTATACATTTTTTACGTGTTTGGTTTAAAATAAGCGTAAAAGGTAAATATACTTTTTAGTTTTTATTGGTATATTATATTACCTATCAGCTTGCAAGCGTTAATTCAAATTCATCAGAGGCAAAATTAATTTTTATATCATATAGAAACCTTAACATATAAATATATAATGTATTCTTTAAATAAAAGAGTACTGTACATCTTATAAGTTTAAGTTTGGGTTTTTTTTGAAAATTTTGTATACAGTTTTGTACACATCATTTAAAAAATAAATATGTGCGAGGAATGTTAACTAATATAAAATTGCCTACACAAAATACCTTAAAAATGTTTAAATGTACTGAAATAAGTTTATTTACTGTTTGAAGCCAACTGTATAATACATGTAATACTATTTTTCGTTGATTTTATAGTACATTTTTTTATTATTTTGTAAATAGGCTATTTTTCAAGTAGTTATAAGAAATTCATTGAATTTGCCTATATAAGCCCCTTTCATTTATATGCGTAGGTAAGTAATTTAAATAATTAATATGTAGACAATATTTAAATGAATATATTTTTAAACTTTGATTTGAATTAAAATATTTTACATACATAAATAATAATGAACTTATATTTAGTTTATGTACCCATAACTAGAATAAATAAATAAAAAAGCGGGTAAGTGGATGCCGCTCTGTTGTTCAATGGGTTACAATGGATCACCATAATCATAAAGGATGGTGTTAAATTTGAATTCAATGATATAATTGTATACGAAAAACGATTCTGAGCGAAGACGGTGTGTCAGCCTACAATATTACTTACCAAATAATTCAATACATTTTATGATGATACTGTGATTAAAGTAATTTATTTTAGTATTTAGCATTAAGATAAAATTAGATAGGTAAAATTATATATATGAAAAGTCATTGGGTGTATAAAATATAACAATATATCCTCCAAAAATTTCAAGTATGCACTTATACACATATATTTTTGAATTATAAGAAAATAACCTAAATCATTAATCTTGGTTATTTAATAATATGTACCTAATTCCGTTCAAATTTGAACATAAAATAACTATAAAAAAAAACTTTGTTTATATAGCTTTTAGATTTGTTGGTTACAGAAGTTACTATTTCTGTGCAACTTTGTTTTAAATGTTTGATCCTTAGCTAGAAAAGTTAACATTTTATAAATATGCAACTACAAAATAATTTGTACATTCTCAGTTTGATTAATTTTGTCAAAATTTGAACTTTTAATGCTTATAAAAAAAAATAGTACCTATATATTTTTAATATTTTTCAACTGATATTGTAAATACTCGTATATACCAGTAGCCGTGTATACTATTTCAAAGCGTTCTGACCCAACAAATAAAATTTTATTGACATTTATGGAAAAAAAACTAAAAAAATTGAAAATTGTCGACATAAACAGTTCAAAGCTTTAACGAGTTAAAATATTTAAAAAAATTCCATCAAGTATATGAATTGATAAAATAATCATATGGTGTGTGTAAATTTCAAGTATCTACATCAAGTAAGAACATTGCTGAATGAGAAATTGAGGTAATATCCAATGTTGTAAAAATTTCAACTTCAGTCTCAGGTTAGGTTAGATTTCCTTCTACTTTCCGGTAGAAATTTTATTGTTGATGGAGATGGACAAACTTTTGCATACAATTTTTAAATCTTAGAAGTTCATAAAAATTTTAACTTTTTTATCTAACTCAAAATAATTTGTTTTTTTCGAGATGTTTACGAATTTTGTCAAAGTTCTAAATTCAGACGTTCATAAAAAATATTGTGGATTTATGCTCAACTTTTTTATTTAATTTCTACCAAGGAAGGTGTGCACATTGCTTCCTGTACTCCACATCTACCCACTTAGGCAAGGTAGTAGGTAGTATAATGTTAAACAGTCAGCTGTCACCAATCACTTCAAAAACATTTATAAAAATAATGTGTTACAAATCTAAATAAAAGTATAATAATATAATGTACAATTTATATTTTTATATAAAATATTAGCAACTTGATTTTATTAGCAACCCTAAGAAATAAGAACTTAATACAATTATTGTCACATTTATATGATGTTAAAATGGGTTTAGTTTCACAGATATTTATACTTAAACAACTCAGTCAATAACAAAGCTTTTTTTTGTAGATTTAAAACCGTTTTAACTTCACTATGTAAATTAAGTAATTGTGCGATTATTATATATCATTGTTTTATTAACAAGCATGTCAAAAAAAAAAAACCAAAATCATGTAAATAATTGATACAATTTTATTTATAAAAGCACACAAATAAAAAAATTATCTTCAACTGGATTCAACTATATGTCTTTTATTAGTCATCTGTATTCACCACATTTTGGATCATAAAAACCCTCTTGAAGATATTGCAATCCTAATGTCTATTTTTCAAAAACTTAAACCTGTTATACCAAAAAAATATTTAATCTCTCTAATTATGCATTGTCACAACATGTCTGCCTTTAAATTCTGCCTCTTGATGAAACACTGCACCTCACATACATGGTAGTTTTACCTGATCAGTAATGTTGTAATACAATTTCTGGAATATGGTCAGTTAATTCTTTACATTAAATTCTGTTAGGAAGTATAACATTACTTAAACGGTAATATACTGTTGGGTAATCAGGTAATGTACAAGAATTAGACCATTAGGTTCATTGGGTTCCTCATTTATTATTATAGAATCTGTAAATCACTTATTAATAGCAGCTTGAGTTGTTTCTTTAACAGAGGCTTTACGACAAAAAATTCTAACAAAATTAGGTGTAATTTCAGTTAAAATTTTACCTTGTATGTTATTGACACTTAAAGCTTATACACATCTGAATAATCAGAAAATTCATGATGTTCCAATACAGGAGGTAGGTCTTGTGTTTTTTCATCATAAGAATAATATACTGATGAATCTGGTTCCCTGGTGCATTCAATTGTTCGAGGCACTTTTCTATCTTTTTATTAATTTTTAAGTCTTTAAAATGTTCCTGTCTTAGTAAAGTATTTAAGTATCTAATATTATGTTAATAGTAATTAGATAATACCGTTGGTTGTCACCAATAAACAACAGCAGAAAAATCTTGCTTACATTGTCTTCATGTTTTTGTTTTATTTCTTTTAAATCCATTTTTGAAAAACCACAAGGCGTACAACAATTGAAGTAGTTGAAGTGTACAGGCAAAACAGTTTAACATATACCATATTATACCTTAGATCACGATCACTGTTAGAACAGTCAACAAGTTTTCATTTTCCGAATTTCCTATTTAGTATTTACCTCTGTTTAAGATAGTATAGCGAGTATAGGTAGATATAGTATTTTTTAATTCTTAAACTGTGCAAAATCAAATACTATATATTAACTTTTAAGTCATATCATAGAACAATTCATACACTTTGTAATATATTGTTAAAATCATAGACCTATAATAGACAGTATATTATTGTACTACGGTTACATGCACAGCTAAAACAGATTTAACTCAATTCAAATTAGTTAACACCTGAAGTTAAATACTAGTAAACGGCTGTTAATTCAGTTTAATATCTATTCGGTGCATTTTAAATGTGAATTTACTGTTTTAGGTGAACCAATTTTACATTAAACTAAATTAACAGCCGTTTAGATGCATGTAACCTCGGGAGTTAACTAATTCAAATTTAGCACAAGCTGTGCATGTAAGATGTATAGTAGTAAGCAAGATGTATTAAAATTTAAACTCATAGAACTTATATTACCTTGTTTATATGCATCCTTTAATTCGAATTAACTTGATTCGTAATCAATTCAACTAAGGATACAAGTATACATGTACGTCAAAACAGTGTTAGTATAATACACTCACTGCCACCAAACCAGTTTACATGCACAGTTTAAACTTTAAACCCAATTACCCTAATTCGAATTAATAATTTCATTTGGTTGTTGTAGTGCGATCCGTTTATACCTATGAATTTTGTACTCCCGTAGTCAATTTATTATTTCCAATATGAATTAACTAAACGTTTGAGTTAAACCAAATTAAAAAAAAACTTAGGTCTTAAATCTTAATTAACAGCCGTTTACACGCATTTAACTAAAATTATTTAATTATTTAACTAAAAAATAGTTAGTAGTTTATACTATTAGAAGACATTAGTATACATAGTCTACAGAGTACAGACTACAATAGACTATAAGTCTATGCGTCTATGGTTTAAATCGTAACACCACCTTTTGTTCCAATTTTGTTATCTGTGGTTCTATCAAGTTTGTTCTTTGATACTATTTAATTCATGAAACTGATAACGGTTATCTGTACTCTGTAGTGAGTTGTCGAAGGATACATATTAGAAAGTATAAATTCTCTATAATTTCGATTTAGCAATTGCGCTGCAGCTGCTGTGTAGTGTGTTGAAGAATGAGGGCCAGGAATATATCTTCTCATTGAAGGTTATTTTCATAGTTTTTATTTTGGCTATTGACTTTTATTTGTCTACACGTCATTATCTAGACGTAAAAGTATCGTTTATCAATCAACAGATTTTTCTAGTTGGGTAAGATTTTTTTAAATATTTATTATTAACATTATATATATTGTCTTATCTTTAGGGATTTATGTGATTTTATTTAAAGTTTAAATTTAAAACTATTTAACTATCCCCCATTGATTGTAATTAAATAAACAAAATAATAAAGTATGTAGGTACATTTGGTTTAAATATACTAAACTAAAATAAAAAACTATATAGTAATGAGGACAACTGACCCACATTATATTTATAAAATAATACCAACAATTACACATATTTTTTTTTGTCGGTTTTGTATATTTTATTACAATGGATTACACCCTAAGGGTGTGTCATATTAATTATAAATCTACATACGGTGATTTTTTTAAATTGATATGTTTTAGATTATGGCAAGAGTGGCACTGCTTACATTTTTATTTATTTATATTATGATATATAATAATAAAATCATAGATTAGATTGCTACATTCTATGTAAAATATTATATTTAACAATACTACCTATATTATAAACATGTATTGTAGTACCTAATCAAAAAAATATTGAAATATAATAAGAAATAATATCAAATTCTGTTAGGAGTGAAATTAATTTGTTTTTTTGTCAGTTATCATTTAAAGAGCAGAAAAAAATATTACAAATTTAACTTTGAGGGTAGTCTCTGGTAGCAGGTATTGGGTCCGGTTAGTACTTTGGTTTCCTTGTACTTTTTACAGTAATATTAAGCTATAATAAATACAAGAAGATAAATATTGAGACTAAAAATATTATTTTTTGTTTATATTAGTAAAATGGTTTGTTTTAAAGTCAAAAAGATTGAAACCATAATGCTAAATACATACTATAAATGCTGCTCTTAAAGTTAGAATTTTGAAAAAATTGTCAAAATCACAAATATTTCTAATCATTTTGAGGTTAATAATTCATAAAATTTCATTAATTTTAATACCTGAGTATTAAACATTTAGTAATCAACAAGTACAGAATAGATCAAAGATTCCTAAACTTATCACCCCATTTTGGAAAATGTTTAAATTTTTGCAACCCACAGACCACAGCATACTTATGAAAACATTTTTAATCTTTGATTTATTGATGATTGCCATCTTAGTCTGACAGCGTCTAGGTGTCACTTGTGATCGTTGCTAATAATAATCAATAATAAAATTAAACTTCGAACATCAATGTATAATTTGGTTACACCGAAAATACTATATCATATTTATTTGAAATTGTATTTATACATAAAATACATCATTTCTTCTTTTGTTTTTCATATATATATATATATTATATTATAGTAATCTAATAATTAATATTTTATACTATAAAAAAAAATATAAAAATGTATGCCACCCACAGCTTGAGAACCTCTGTACTAGAACAGGTTAGTAACTAGGTTATAATGATTTTGATTCTGTGGATGTCAAGATTAGGAATTTACGATAATGTGAGAATATTTTTAAGATAAGTAGTCAAAATGTTGTAGGTATATATCTATCTATCTGTCTGTCTTATCTCAAGATTATAATTGACTACATAAGGTATGATATAATTAATTTACTTAATTACTTAGGTATTTCTAATGGTAAATACTAAATACTTAAAAAAAACCAAACACCAACCAAACTTAACCAAACAAGAATTTTTTTTCTCAAAATGTTTTTCGTTGCTTTATTTATTGTTACATTTTGTAAACATGATTTTCTCCTCAAATGTGTGTCAGTAAGATTTTTCTTTGTTACTATTCCCTTCTCCCAAGAATAAAAATACATGTAGGTACTATGTAGGCATTACGTATTATAATGAACTGAAAATATATATATTACTTTTTACTATTTATCAACTGTAATTTATGTTACTTTTGTAGAATACATAAAAGTGAAAGACACACATGTTGAGTGTATTGTAAGAATTGGTGCAAATAGGGTGGGGTTAGTCTCCCAATCCAAAAGTTAGTAATTACTTAGTACTAAGTATAATATTACAGGGAGCGGTTTTATTCCCCCTGAAAGATGTGGGCTAATGTACCTAGAATTAAAGTGAATACCTATTTATATCCTGATTTAGTTTAATATTAAACATGGTTTTAAGAGCTTTTTTTTATAGTTATATACTTTTGTGGAGTTACAAATCTGAACTCTATTCATCATTAACTTACACACTATACAGCCATAAAGATGACTTTTATATAAAACTATGTATGAAACTGCAAAGTAAGCTTGCTATATAATAAAAACAAATAATTTGTGTAATTGATGAATTTTTTCAAAATTTTAACATTGAATGGTTGTTGGGATGTGGATTTCTAGATTTTCAATATATTTTAACTACTATAAGAAAAACTTTTAATGAACCTTGTTTATAAAATGTTCAAATTTTTGAACTTAAAAACAAATATTTTATCAACATAACATGTTAACTAAATGTTGTTCACTTTACTTTATTTCATATATATACCATAATATGTTCATATTAATTCATGTTAAACTGCTGTTAGTCTTATAAAATAATTATTGGTGGTACTTTAAATGTTTGCCGAATGTTTGCTCTAGTACTTTTTTTGTTAATGATACTTTTTCTTCTTATTCTTATAACAATCAATTTAGGACCATCGCCGCTTCTTAAATGATTTTCCACCTCTCTCTATCCAAGATTCCATATCCAGCAATGGATAGATTCTTTTTATATATTTTTCCACTGTGTCATACCATCTCTGCCGAGGCCTACTTCTTAATATTTTCCCGGTTATCTTGTTTTTCTTGACTTTCGTAATGAGTAAGCTCTCGTCTCGTCAGATGTGTCCGGCCCACTTCAACCTAATTCTGACTAAGAACTGACGTATAGACTCGATTTATTGTACAGCTGTCGCAGGTTTTCGTTGGTTCTTCTTTCAAATCTTTCCGAGTTATTATTTTATGCAGATCCATATATTTTTCTCTCGAAGCGTTGCAGTTTTTTTTTCATCGCCTTGGGTGCCTTTTACGTTTGGACAGTAACTCGGAGGAAAACATTCCTTTCATTGTGAAGTAACATATTTTTGCCGCATTAAGTCTAATCTTATTTTCACTATACATATTTTTTCATCTATCAATGCCAATAAAAAAAAATTTTCGGTTAGTCGAAAAGTTTGAAAATGTAATAAGGTTCCTTATGAGTCCACAAACCAATTAAAAATATCGAAAATACATATTCCCAATATTTTATATACACGTTTAGAGCAGCGGTTCCTTTCCTTTTACCTACCTACATTTTAAATTTAACTTTTGGTGAGCCAAAAGAAAACATAATTCCAAACACAACTTTCATTTTATTAACAACAAATCGATAAATATATCCTCAAATAGGTACCTAAGTAAAATACATTTATACTAATATACATAACTATACTAAAACTACGATAAGGAGGCATCAACACCCGTGGATTTTCTATAATCTAATAAAAATTATTTTCTTCTTCAATCATTTTATAAGGACATTTTGGGAACTTAATAAGTAACCGTACACTTTAAATTTTCACCCATTATTAATATGTCATTTTCCATAGATGGTAACATTTTCAACCTTTTTTCGAGCTATTAATAATTTTCAAATTTTATAAATTATATTTCAGTTAGAAGTTCAAAAATGATTTTATTTAATAGCTAACATTAGGAATTTTAATACAAGATTTCCCACTAATTTAATACCTTAAACAAAAAATAAAAGTTAGCCGGAAAGTTACGCTAGACATGAGATATTTTCGTTTTTCATTAAATTTTTTTAAAATTATTTAAATTTGATACAAATTTGTTTAAACATACAAGGATTATTTATAGGAAGACCCAACGTCCCCGCTCAGAATGGTTTTTCGTGTACAATGATTTATCATTGAATTCAAATATAACACATTCGTTATCATTTTATCCCATTACAAATTACAACAACATTGCACTTGTCCACCTTTTTTTTATTGCTGCTTGGATGTTCGGTCTACAATCATATTATGTAGACCACATATCCGAGTAGCAGTCGTTTAAAGTTACAATTTTGACGAAATTCATAAATATTGAGAAAATTTGCTAATTATTGTTTACTTTTAAATGCAAGATTTTAAAATTGAATATTTTCTGTCAAAATCGGTTTTCGTACTTATACAAATATCGTAATTATTCCATTCCAGTGACCTATACTCAATAACGAGATACACTATACTCCTACTATATATAGAAGGTATACATGAACCTACTGTTTAGCGAAGCATGTCCTCCCATTTTTAAATCTGTGCCAATCATGTGCAAATATAATTTAAGTCTTACTATATTCATGAATTAGGTTTCAAAAAGTCATCCCCATGCCTTCGCGATATCAGAAATTACATTTTTCGGATTCGGTAAAATTATTATCACACACTGTGATATTATGTAATATTATTACATTTATAATGTGATGTATATAATATAATGGAACTTGTCCTGACTGGTCAACTTAGAACCTAAACTATAATAGTTATAGTAACTTAAAATGGTATATTAAAGGTAGGTCATACGACTATGTAGGGATGCACAATGAAGGATTTTCCAAAATGCCCATTTTAAATAGATGCTTATACACAAGGATTAAATTTAAATATTGAAAATATTACAGATTTTACAATTACTATATTGAAAATAAAAAAAACATTTTTAAATATTATTCGTGGGTACTTTCATAGTAGGTGTATTATTATATTTTATATACACAATGACATTTTCAAATGCAATTTTTTGCAATAAATTACTTTAATCGCAATAATATTATAAAATATACCTCAGTAATATGCAGACAGTTTTCGTTCAGAACTGTTTTTCGTGTACAATGATTTGATGTCATTAAATTCAAATTTAACACATTCATTGCAGTGACTTTCTAGAGTCTAGACACCCAATGTACAGCAGAGCAACATCTACATACTCTTTTTTTTCTTATCAAAATTTATCATATTTTATGAAAAAATATTTTAATGAACTTTTTTAAAATTATTATTTAGTTTTAAAAGTAAATATCTAAATAAATGAAGTACAATGGATCGAGATCAGAGACGGGCGCACTGACACGTTTTGATTTTAAACTTTTGTTATTTGCTAATTTTTTTATATTTATAGCTGTGACTATCATCGAACTAATGTTGACAGCATTAGTCATTAGGTATTTTACTATATTAATACGGTTGACTACTTGCGATTAGTGTATACTCGTACCTAAGTTAACTTGTGTTTTCGGTTGAATGTGTTTTGGTTATTCTTTAAATTCCAATTTTTGAATATTTTGTTATTAACCTTGCATGTTTTTAGCACATTTTTAGCGATATTTAATGTAATATTATAGCACATATTTTTGCGATTTTAAGTGTCATAAAATCCCAACTCTGATTATTACTTATAAGATTTATCTCCCCCCCCCCTTAAAAATTCCTATGAACGCCACTTGTTACTTAAGTTATTTTTTTCTATACTGAATACTCAGTGATATTGTTTAATATTTAGACTAATTTTAAACTGTTTATAGGCATTTTCAATTTTCAAATTTCGTATTTTATTTTTTTTTTATGTTGATTTATATTTTAGGCTTGCTCAAAAAGCTTAAAAATGTAGCACAAGATTCCTCATAAGTTAAAAAATATATACACACGATTTTTTAAATGACCGTAAATGGTATAGGTACATTTAATTCAGTTTAAGAAATGTTGTTTTGTTACAATTTAAAATTATGTAAAAAAATATTTTCAAAAACATTAATAGTTTCATACCAAAATGTGTTATACTTACTTTATAAGTACTTTTTAATTATTGGTTACTTAAACTCTTATAGTATTGTTAACCAAAGTACTTTAATATTATTTAACTTCAAAGGTTTATTTTATGAGTATATCATATAAATTTAATTCAAAGCTTTAATTCATGAGTAGGTATATCAATTTAATAAACGATTTAATCTAGTGAGTCTTATCATTTATTTACTTGACTACTTAAGATTAATGATTTCACACACCTTTTTAAGGTAGATACTTGTGATTTATTGTTATTATGTCATTCTTTTATGTTATTTCATGCATTTTTGATGTAGAAATTGAATGGTTAAAATATTATTGAAATTCAAAATATGTAGAATTACCAACGAAGAAAAAATAATAATATTAGATCATAATATTATGGACATATTATTAATATTTGTAGGTATCGACGAAAAGGTTCTTGGCCAATAAAATATGTGTTTATCATAATTTATATATTACTGGGTATTATAAATATTCTTTATGCGTCCTTAAAAATAAAATAAATAAATACCAATTTATCCTAAGTTGTACATACTGGTCATTACTAAAAAGGCAACACAATAAGACCTCCCCAAAAGCAATATATTTTTTTACCCTTTTCTGAAATAAAAAATGTTTACAAATCAAAGATCATTCTAATAACATGTGTCATGGTATTTACCTTCAATTTTCATCAGTGTTTATTATCTTTATATCTTTGTACCTAGTTTATATTATAATAGTTTATCAGTTCCTACTAAATTGGTTTAATTGTATATCAATTTTACTCTTCTTCATTTTATATAATACGGTCAATATGTTAAATTCATTAAAATTCAATTAATATAAATGTTTGACAGTATGAGTATTTGAAGAATTAATTAAAAAATTCATCGATGTTAGTATAAATGAAAAAATATCGGTAATTCACTTTGCTCGTCTGCTATATTTTAGATGTCGAGTCTCGAATGTACCTCATCATTGAGGTCACTGTTATTATGTACATGTTAAATTAATGATAATTTAATTATTAGTATAATGTTTCAAGTTTGTTAACAAACAAGTAACATTTTAGCTTTATTAGTGCTTATAACTTATACGCTCATAAAAATGAAAGTAACTACGGTAAACATAACTTTTTAATTTTAATTTTAGTTACAAAAACTTTTAAGGAATCTTGTATCAAATTTTCAAATCTTAGATCCAAAATGTGACTAGAGTTGTTTAAATGAGCAATTTCGATTTTGTCGAATGTTTAAAATATGTATATTAAAAAATCAATCCAGTTCAATAAATTGACGAAAAAAATTTTGGAAGGTTAACGTGGGTGACCGCAGGCAAACGTATTTTAAGGAGCAAAATTAAATTATTAAATTATAAAGTAGGAATACACTCTAAAGTACTGCAAGTTCACTGTCTCTTAATTCTGAAACAAAAAAAAAAACTATTCACAATAATTAGTTCATTACAGAATGATTATATAGTGGCCAAAGAGCACCTACAATTTCACCGAATGTTTATGTTAGCCTATTTTATACCTCCGTGTAATCTTTAAAATATTTAATTCCTTTAGAGCTATTTATAGACATACCGGTGCATAATATTGCATATAAAAAATGTCATGGGGGAATCTGTTATTCATCCCCCCCGTGTATAAGCTGATGAATTCTATTATACTGAATACATTGCTTACACTGATTCAATAATTATGTATATTCAAAACCTACTGTACAGCAGACTGACTTCCGTGGTTTTCCTTAACATTTGTATTAATTGTTTAAAAATTTCGAGTAAAATAAACTATATATTATATGCTTTTTAAATGGTTATTTAATTTCTAAACGCAGATTTAGAAAATATACGTTTTTTATTATTTGTGCTATCTGATAATATAGATTAATTAAAATATTTGGTAATAACTAATAACTAATAAGTAATAAGTAATAAAAAAATATAAAATGTATTTAAATAATAATTGTATGTTGAGATTAATTCTATAATATAGATTTAGAATTTAGGTACCTACTACAATCTTATACCATAAACTTTTTTTGACTTAAAATGATGTTATAAATAGTCTCAGATGTATATAAAAATTAAAGTCTTACGGGTTAAAAAATATTTTTATTTTTCAAAATGTAGAATGCAAGATAATTATATCCTAGTTCATGTCGATTTCGCAAGTGCCCCATTGCTTGTACACGTTTTTTACACAAGCCTTGTCTACAATTAATCGCATACCCAATTTCTGTGGCTTTCACTTGGTAATAGGTATACCTCATACAATAACATAATATATTGCGTTACATGTTGAAATACCTAACATATTTATATATATTTATTACTCATAAACTCAATAAAACATACTTATTAGTGGATGTGGTGTATTATTTTTAAAATAATATGATGTTTAATGGTATAGGTATTCCGAAGACCGATTCTGAACGAAGCTCGATAGTTAGTTTACTAGAGTGCTGGAAGGAATTATAAAGATAATATATTTAAATATTTTGAATACTAATATGTTCATTAAATTCGAGAATAAATATAAGACCTAACTTTGTGATAAAATGTCTTGTTTTCTTCTTTACCTACATATTTAATGTATGTTCTTAAGTGGGTTAAATAATTTATTGGAAAATACATCTTACCTAATATTAAGTTATAGGTATGTATAATTATTTACAAATTAGAAGAGTTATTTACTCAAAATATTCTCAGTTTCTGTGTTTTCTGATGTCTTGTGCCAAATGGATTAGATATTCGTCGGTCTAAACTGATTATTCCTAAATTATTCCTGTACTTTTATTCAAACCAGTTTGAGCGAGTTAATAGCCATTACCTATTTGTTTCCTTTTTCTAAATTGAAATGCTGTTCTTCTTAAAATTATTGATTAAATAACATACAAATATACATTTGCATATTTAAGACAAATTTAATTTTTGCTCAGAATTGATTTTTCGGTTTTTCGAATACATTGATATCATTGAATTCAAATTTAACACAAGCATTACAGTGACCCTCTCGAAACTTAATGTAATGCAGAGTCGAAAGAGTTAATCTCCCTTTTTTTAAACTTAGGTAATTCTTTTATTTTCATTACCTATCTGTTAAGTTATAATATTTTTTTAAAATCATAAATGAATATGATGTGTTGTGTGTATTAGAAATGACTTGGCTTTAGATGAACTCTCGAGAGACGATCATTTCGTAGTTTGTTTTATAAGTTAGTAGGATTTATTGACTATACCTACTAATTAAGTTTAAAATAACCTTAAAGTAAATGTAAACATATTTTCATTAGTCATAGAAAAAACCGAGAAATCTCGAGTGTATGTGATTCGAGATAAATAGATTAATAGCGCCAATGCAATCATATTGTATTAAAACATACTTTTAATAATATACCTACCAATTCAAGTATCGCATTATTATTATGTCAATATACACACAGCTTAGGCATATTTTATTTGTTATGAAAAATTTTCTTAGATAACACAGGTTACTTTTATTTAAATTTAAATTAATTAACATGTGTACATACATATTTATTTTATATCATTCATGCCACTTATTATTTAAAACCTCAAAAACTTTTTGTGTATTGTTTATTTAGTAAGTTATTAAATCACAATACTAATAACTATCATAACTACCTATTTGAACAATTTCAAGATGTAAAGTTTTTAGATTTCACCATAATATACTTTATGTATATTTGCTGATTTTTTTGTTTTTGTTAGAAAATTAAATGTATTAAAAAATAATATAAAATTATTTTTCTGCAGTGGTAGGTGGATAACTACAAAAATTGTAGTTGATCTCCTAAGAATCAAATAATCAAATATTTTTTTTTGCCCTTGAACGTTTTTTAGAATAGGAGTTCTAAAAAAAAGTTTTATGTAAGATACCTTTAAACATCGCGAGTCTATGAATTTTTTTCAATAATTTATTTTTTAAATGTAGGGAAATTACATTTGAAATAAATATCAGTAAGAATGAAGAACGATTTTAACCTAACCCTCCAAACTATTTTAATATATGTATAAAATGTACGTCTTTTACAACATTTTTTTCTGATTGTTAGTCTCTATAGTATTGTTTATACCGAAGATGAAATATATGTCATAATGCTACAGTGGCGTTAGTCAGTTACTTTAATAGCAATAATATCGTAATATAAAATTAGCAATATAGATTATAGACTGATAGACCGTCTTCTCTCTGAATCGTTTTTCGTAGGTATCAATGTCTTATGATTTTATATAATTTAATTCAAATTTGACAGATCCATTACAGTAACCTACACGACACCTAATGTACAGCAGAGCGGTACCCACTTGCTCTTTGTTTTGATTTGAATATGGATGTAATGATAACACAATACATTTAAATTTAATATCATAATACATCAGTACCACATTGTACATTTATTCTAATTCATAACAATATTCTGTATTTGTTGTATTAGCCTCCCGCCAAAAGTCTTGGTGTGTTACTCGGAAATTTTTGATGTACAATAATAAAGCTTAAATAAAATCAATTAATAATTTTATATACATAGTTAGTAATTAACAATTATTTGGACAACTAATAACTAAAACAAAAAAATACTCAAGACAATTTCCTAAAGACCCTTGAATCGTCATTTCACCATTGTAATTTGTCATATATTTTATTTGTTGTCACTTTATGTTCTTTTTTTTACAAATCGAATACCAGTATAAAATGTTGTGCAGTTTGCAGTTATTAACTCTGCGGTAAATAACTCATTAAAATAATGAAATTCATTTTTAACATTATTTAAAAATAAGTTTATAGATAACGTATGAAAGATAGGTATGCATTTTAAACTATACATAATATTTCACACAATATAGTTACAAGCCACTAACAACCACATTCACTAATTTGGTAAATTCAGTGGTGCAACTACCGTTGAGTGAGGAGAGGTGGGGTTGGATATGTCGATTGCTGGTGTCCACAGACTGCAGGGGCCCGGTCCTACTAGCAATAGCATATTTCTATATTTGATTATAAATATCAAAATCATACTACATTGAGTTGATGTATGAAAAATATTAAACAAAATGCAGTCCAACACGTTAATTATAATAAATTAAATTATCAAGAGCACAATGTAGAAAAATAAGATTTTGAGTATGTTTATTTTATAATATTATAATATACTATCTGGGATCGGCATAAATGTGTTATTAAACAACATATATTATTCTATAAATAGTGTGCAGTCACTGATGCATTGCTAAAAAAATGTGTGATTATACACTACCTTACTAAGACTCCCGTAAAAGTAGGTGGTAGGTGACAGAGGTAAAAATCTTATCATAAAGTCGAAAAAAAATTTTATCACTTCGCTTATAAATACCTAATTATTATTTTATTTGAACTCTTATTTCACAAATTAAGTAGCAGTATAGTTTGTACTTTGCAGAGGTTGTTTTGGATATTGTTTGAAGTAGGTACTTTGTTTAAAAAAACATGACAATTGTAGGTTTGCTAGTTGGGTACCAGTGGCGGTTTTGATATTTGTTTACTATTTTTACATGAGTCGACTTAATATTAAATTTTTAATATATTAAAGTATTCTTTACAATTTAGTACCATTTAGTGGTGTAGGACACTATGGGTTATGCTTATGGATAATGTATGAAAGATTAGCCAGTTACCGGTTATGATTAATTAAATAAATAAAATTATTATTAATTAAATCACTAACACCATGAATTCCACAAGTGACGGCTGTGTGCCCGCATATCAATAGCTCATATGAGCACAGCCCCCCCTCCCTCCCAGTGAATAGCGTGGCTGTACGTATACTATGTACACGGCGGCTAACGTTTATAATAAATTTATTGTTGAGCGATTGATTTTAGTCGTCTCACGCGGCGTTCCTCACATGCGTTATTGAGTTATTCACACTATTTTATTTTACGTGCTTACATATGTGTGAGAAGACATGCTCGCACGCATTACCTTAGGGCGTCTACCGCCTCAGTCGATTCCAGTGCACTAGCGGGGGCGGCGTCGGTGTCCAGCGCATTATTAAATGAAAACTGCTATATAAGTTACGTTACGGCGACGTGCAGCAATTCCCGCGTTCGTGCAATTTCAGAGTTCCATACTAAAAAATTTAATATTCAAAAGTATTGTTTATTCAACTAAAATTCTAAAGCAGTCTAAAATATATATAAATATAATAATTAAAGTATACGAATAAAATTAAGAATAGGTACCAAATACCAATATAAAGTAAACAAATATTTTAAGTATCCTGATAATTACAAGTGAGGCGATGCCTCTCTTGCCTCATCCCCAAAACCGCCACAAATAAAACCGTACACACAAATACACCAGTTTTAATTAAACCGTGCTAAAAAATATACTTTGAAATGTTCACACATCATCATTTGTAAGGTGGTAAGCATATTATAGATATCTTGCAAATGGGTAAAAATGAATTATTTATTAGTTACTACGAGGTTCTGGATTCAAAATTCAAAAGATGAAAATAACTTCTTTTTTAAACAACTTTACGGTACTTGAAAGCATTGTTAGTTGTCATACATTATGCTTTTGGTACTTAAATATGTCATTGCACATTTAACACTATTTTGCATAGAATATAAATCAAATCTTCTTTCATTAAGGAATTCTTGTAAATTTAAAAAAATTGCTGAAGTTATTATATATACTACTATATAATAAACGATCAAAAAATCGAAAATCATCACTTTGGTATATTAAATTTTTTATTTAATTTGAAAAATTCATCATTCGCCTAACCTAACCTAGAATCATATTATTCGATAATTTATCGATCCCAAATTTTGTTTACAATGATAAATGTAAAAAAAATAAAAAACTTAAATGAGAGCCCCTTCATTATAGTGACACTGAGGCCCCAGTTTGCTTAGTTGCGCCACTGATAGTAATATTTTTTTTATAATAAAATACAATTTCAAATGTTGTAAGAAATATTCACCCTTTTTCAATAAAAAGATTATGTACTAGACTTGCTTACATTAAAACTTACCTTATGATATCTAAATAAAGAGAATTATCACGTTTTTAGATTAAACACTGCTGAAGTATTGTTGACTGGTGGCAGGGCGATAACAAACAAGTAGGCACCCAATATTCTAGTATGCAAACATTAAAATAATAATTGGATTACATTGACTCATGAAGTATTCAACAACAATATATTTATAACAGAATTCAGATTACAGTAGTTTTTATAATTATTAAGTACAGGCATACAGCCCTTGAACCCAATAGAAAAAATTATAATTCATATACTGTTTTATTGAATAAGTTCTTAAATATTAAATATACCAAATAATATTGCAATAATGTTACTGTATTAATGTTTGATGCGTTACTTATGATACAAGAGAATGAAAGTTCTTTGTCATCTATTCTTAGGACACAGTATAGTGATTTGTTTCTTAGATAAATATAGTTAAAATATAGAAAATATGGAATGGAGTTAAAAGAATAAGTGAAACAAGAAGAAATTCAAAGTTAGGTTTTTTAAAGGAAGGATTATTGTTTTAGAATTATTGTAAGTTTTTTAGTTTGATCTCTGTTAATTCATTGATTTTTATAGTCATAAATATAATACATTTTAATAAGGAGTAAATGTTACCAATATGAGTTGATGTATGATTAGATGTTTGGAAAATAACACGGAGAAAATTGGGCTGCCTCTAGCTGCCCTTACCCTATGGCCCTATATTATATCCCACTACATTTGATTATTCCTTAAAGTATACAGTATTTACTTTAACAATAATTGTCTTATAGGTTGTTAACAAGCATAGGATACCCTAGTAATAAAATTGACCAGTTAAACATTTAATAGAAAACACATCATTCAAACCTACATGTAAAACACAAGTATTATTTTTGATAATTTATTCTGTGTATCGTAAATATTGAATCATTTATATTTTTTTCCCATAAACTGTGAGTTACCAATACTTTAAAATCAACTAAATATTAATTAGCATATACAAATTATAACAACAAATGTCTTTAAGAACTTGTGTATAACTAATATTTATGTTATAATAACTTCCAGTTTTTTGGTATAACTTCTAATGTAAAATAGAGCGAGTTTTTTTTCAAACACTTTCAGATTTAAGTAACTTAAACACATTTCCAAATAACAAATTTTAAAATGCATATGGTATAACAGAATTTGTGGTTAAAATACCTAACACTTAATGTTCAAATATCATTCTTTAATAGTTTTTTTTTAACTGAATTATTTTTTGGACAAGTTTTTCATTTTTAATAATAATATAATTGAGACAAAATAAAAGTAGGGAAGAGTATTTTTAGTGCCGGACAGACAAGGTATTGGGTCCATCGAGTTCTATGATTTTAACTGGCCCTAAAAAGTTAACTGTCCATTTTAAATAAAATATAATATTTATTATTTATTACTACAGTAAAATTACGGTAAGACGGAAATCCTGGTAACACAGATAATTTTTTTGGTTCCGATTAAAATACATAGTGAATGTGAACCCCCCTTCAAGTCAGAAACTCCGTTAAGACGGAACAATTTAACAGTCCTAAGCGATTTTGTTTTAGAGAGGTTATACTGCATTTATATTTCATTGTTCAGAGTTCAGGGATTTCAAATAAATATATTCCTAAGCTGGTCCAAATATTATACACAAAATACCAAGTTCAACTGAGTAACTTGCTTGGTCTACCTAATTGTTTTTTTTGTGTTTAAAATATTAATTATTGAGGCATTTGCCAACTTAAAGACCTTCAAGAGGATGCCACACCCACATGTGTTGTTTCCGTCTTACGAACGTAGGTAAATCCTAGCAAAAACATTCAATTGCTCAAGCTCTAGTTCAAGCTAAAGAACCAAATTTTCTCACTATAAACAAGAGAACATTTACTGTGTGACATGGTTTTTATTTTTCGATATCACAAATACAAAAAAAAGTGTTTCAAATTTGAAATAATGAATTTTCAAACAATAAGACCTTTTTTTGTATTTGTGATATCGAAGAAATAACTGCAAAGTTGCACAGTAAATGTTCTCTTGTTTATAGTGTGAACATTTGGTTGGTTTGCTTGGACCACAGCTCGGTTTTATTTCATTCAAAACAGTAGGTATTTGCTATGTTGTATGTTTGTAAGACTGAGACAACACATGTGTGTGGCGTCCTTTTCAAGGTTGTTAAGTTGACAAATGCCTCTCTCTTAGTTTGTTCACTGAGGCCTATCTAAATTATATTCCTAATTTTTTTTACATTTTTTATTGCAAACTGCAATATCATTTACTATTGTTATGTTAGGTTAGGTCAATAAAAAAAAAATGTAAGTACTTATATATTACCGGTATATTTACACAGGGCCCTTTTTTATGGATTTTCTGATCTCATTTGAATCCTTGAAACTACCTCTAATTGGCACTCACTGGAGCTTCTACCAACAAACGCTCGCAATGAGCATATTACTTACAAGTTATTAAAGTTTAGTTAGTGTTTCTGTATATTACAGCTCCTTTTAGCATAATGTGAGTAGAAACATTAAACCTATACCATTATTCTTAGAATTAAATGTTCTTTCAAATTAAAAGTTACTTATTGTTTATGTTTTGTGCTCCTTTTATGGTTATGTTTATTGTATGTATTACTGTATTACTTTCTGATCGTAAATACGTTATCTTTATCCGAACATTGTACTCTTATAAACAAGAGCTTATGCCTGTACATTTGTTAAAAAATAAAATATATGTGTAATTCATATACATCACTAATGTGTACAGAGTGGTCTATTTAACATTTTATAATCATTATTTTAATTTATTATAATTTAAAATATATGCATCAAATTATGTCTTATATAGTTTTAATTACTTAAAAATTATAATACTCTGTAATAGATTATAATTTTTAATTCTAATTATGTTGTAGGCTATCTATAATTTTAATTTTATTTTTGATAGTATATTTTTGGGAAAATGTAATGTACTTATTTATAATTCTGCACATTGAGATAATACCTTGTTAATAATTTAAGATATATATAACTCAGTGTTAAATAACATAACCGAACAAATAGTTGTGCAGATTATTTTTTCAAAAACTCATGTGGGAAAGAATTAAAATTATAAAAATTGACTTAGAATCATTTGTAGTTGTATTACATTAAAATGTCAACTTTTTCTCGTTATTATTATTCTTATTAAAAAAAAAACAACATGAGTATTTAAACACTTAATTATTTGTATATCATCTCATATCAATGATATTCATATGAAATAATATTAAAGTGATGTTTGTGGTTAATGGTAAGTGTGGTTTCCTGTCATGTAATTCCTATAGAACAATATAGTAAATTTAGATAAAAACAAAAACATAAGTAGGCCTACATTATAAAACTGTTTAAATTTTTATTATTTTAGTTGTAATAGTTTATAATATTATATGTACATTTTTTAGTTTAAAACAAAAAAAGTAAATTGAAATAATATACATTTAAAACTAATTTAATAATATTTTTAAATTATTCCTGTTTGAATTACTACAACCATTAATTTTTATTTTTATATTTTACAAGTTCTGAAACAATTTAAAACTTAATTTTATCTAATCAATAAGACTGATAATTATTTGGTTAACACCTACTTTTATGTATGCATTCGAGTTTCAAATAATATTTTTAATATTTGCTTTATTTATAAAACAACAGCAAACTCAAATATACTCATTTATACAAAATTTAAAGTTTTTACTTTTCAGTATTACTTAATTTATTTGGAACATTTGTTTTTCATTTCAGTTGTGCAATATGAGTCACGATCACAGTCACCATGCAATGGAAAATCATGAGCATACTACAGAAAGTGGTGATTCCTGCTGTCCTGGTTCTGATGCACCAGCAAACAGTGGGCAACACATGATGCATCATATGATGTCTGTAAGTTACATGAGATGATACACTAAGTAATAATCATCCATTTTAGGTAATTTATGCTATACATTTTTTCTTTAGATGTCATTCCATTTTGGTACTAGTGAAACTGTATTGTTTGATTGGTGGACATTTTCTACAACCAGTGGTCTAGTGTATTCAATGATTGGAATTTTTTTAATGGCAACATTGTACGAGGGATTAAAATATTTCAGGTAATTAATCACTTGTCAATCTAAAATAGAATATAGCTTAATAATTTACTATTGTATGTTTTAGAGAATATTTATTTTGGAAATCTTATAATGCTATACAGTATAGATCAGTACAAATCCCAATGGAAAAAGGACCAAATGATCCTGTTTCACAGTAAGTATTTTTATTTCTACATTTTCTGTATCGTTATTAGTCATTACTTTTAAGTTTTCAAGAATCAGGTGTATCTAAAGTTGTTAGTTTAAAAATGTGTAATGTTTGTGAATATTCAATAAAAATACAAATTAAACACATTTTATGTAGCTTTTTAAATATTAATAATTGATACTTGTGTAGTATGCTACCTACTGTCAAATCACTTAAAATGCTACCTACCAAAAAACTGTTCCCATGTAGTGTACTACCTACTGGAAAATATGACATATTTACTCATATATATGTTGTATTTTTATTCAATTTTAGTATTGAAAAGTACCTGAGTCTTGAATTAGTAAGATAAACAACATATTATAACGATGTTACAATACTATGATAGCTAAATGACCATTGTAATAAATGGTGAATATCTACCAAGACCCACAATAATTTACTTTTAGATATATTATTTTACTCTATGTTGCATCCTTCCATCTCAGTGTGTTAAGCAACAAATTGTTTGACCACCAACTAAAATAGCAATGGTGGCGGTCCATTAAAACATAACACAACAATTAATTTGAAGTTTTATTGGATGTTCTTGGAACATAAAAACAACATAACAATATATTATGCATTAAAATACATGATAATCATCAGCAATACCTTAAGTCAGTTTTCGTTCAATAAATTGTTATTATTCAATAATCAGTAGGTAAAATGTGGTTAACACACATTAAGTTTTTTGGTCGGTAGCATACTACAGAAGTGCCTTATATTTTTCAATTACATTTATGTTTTGTAGTATTTTATTTTAAGTTGTAACAAAATCTTATATCATCTTTCAAAAACAACTAAAACATAATTATTATGGCAAAACATAAATAAATTGTTATTATTACTTAGAATCTAAAACTATTATTGAATCAAATTCTATTATGTAAAGTCATTAATTTCAATGTTGATTTTTTTTTATCTAATATATTTTAGAATTTATTAGTTACCTAAATCTGTACACGTATGGTGTACACAATTTCAAAACCAAATAAATTACTATTTCTTGTTTTTCCTACATCAAATCAATTTCTATTTTTGAATTATGTAGTAAAACAACATGAATTGTTTGTGTATCATTTTTAAAATATTAAAATTAATGTATTAACTAATACAGTTGATTATTATGGAATCGTTGTTCTCTTAATCAAAGGTGCATAATACATAAGTATTAAAAATTATATAATAAGTTCATATAACAATATTATTACACTAATAATAGCATATAAGTTAATATACACTATAACATATTATTTTGTTAACTAGCTAAACAAAAACTAATCATAGGATACACATTTGATTGCTAACATTTGTTGAAGATATATATATATTGTTGAAAATAATTTCATATTTTAACTTAAAAAAAAAATAATAATAACTATGGATTAAGTATAATTAATATTTTAACAGAAATATGAGCAGAATTCAGTTATAGTATAATTACATCAAGAATTAGTCAAATTTTTTTTTTGGAACCTTAACCCACTACCTACGTATTTTTCAGCTTTTCATTAAGGGCCACATAAAAATAAAAAAATTTAAAAATACAATTTTAACCCTTGTCAATTTATTGATATTAAAAATCAAAATATGAATTCTGTTTGCTCAGTGCTCCTGGTTTACTGATTTTGGATAAATTGTATGAGAGAAAAAATTTTAAAATATATTTTTAGAACAAATATTTAAAAAAAATACCCAACGTAAGTTGATTCAGATAATTCGATTACAATTTCACAAGTTCACAACATACAAAATTATCCAAACACTGTTCATATTATGTTTGTATAATAATTTTAATTTCATTTGAAATGCTCTTATATCTCAATACATATCTGACAATAATTTGTCCAAATCTTGCAGTTCATATTCAATTTATTTAATAAAGTTGTTTATATCAGATAAAAAGGCAAGAATAAGAATCTACTTTTAGTTGACAATTCTTGTACATTTTTGGATTCTAAACAATAGCCAAAAAAAATACCATAAATATTCTACAGTTGAAACAAAACTTTTGAATTTATTCTCGTGTACTTATTAAGATGTTTAAAGTCTATATAATTGGCTCCTTTAATAAAATAGTTTTTATTTTTATTGATTCAGCCTGATCATGTTTGTGGTTAGAATTAAATTATTTAAGTACTAATTTTATTTCAGAATGGTTGGGAAGGTGCTTTTAAAACAACCCCTGTAAGTGTAACAAGATTGGATTAACTTTTTAACTGCACGTGGAAATTTTTTATTTTCCAACCTTAAAGTAATTTTGTGTGTGATTAACCATTGAACATGAGTATACAGTAGAATCTGCTTGATTGAGACACTGCATAAAGGGGACATTCGCTTAATGGGGACAAATTGGCATAGTCCCGAACAATGTTTCAGTTAATCGGGACAAAAGGATATTGGGGGCAAATAGGTCCCAATTGTCCCAATTAAGTGGATTCTACTGTGTTGCTTTCCCAATATTAACAATTTAAAGTGTGGCTTAATAATTAATAAATTAATTGTATGTATGCTTTGAATTATAGAAAAAAATCTAAAAATACATTGCACGTAATTATAACTATTATTAAATATATATAAAAGAAAATATGATTTTTATAGTGGATACTTTTTGTTACTATATTTATTTGCATGTGATAGGTTAAAATGTATTTCGGTACACTCTTTTTGACTTTTAAGAGGCATTTTATGTCAGCAAAAATAGATTTTAATTCTTCTCTAAGAATGTAAAATTCTAAGTATGTATTAATGAAAACGAATACCTACTTCTATTCTTAGTAATAAGGTGTATACAGCAGCCACCAAGGTCATGTATGTGCATTCATAAATTAGAAAGCAATTCAAATTATTTTTTACGGTATTTAATTCTCCGTAAAACGAGAAATCCATTAACTTCATGATAAATATAGTCATAAAAAAATGGAAGAAATTCGTAATATTTTGTATCAGCTGTGCTAATGAATTTCTGATTTTCCCATAAATTTTAAATTTGCTTGCTTAAATAGTAAAATTCCTAATAAAAGTGGCTAGTAAATTCATGATAAGATGCATGTAACATTTAAGCTGTTATTTGCATCTGATTTTAAACATTTTATGAAAATTGCCTATATTAAACCCCTTAAATTTTTAGTTATTATATTATCATATCTTAAAATAATTTAATGGTGTTTAATAACATATTATGCCTATTGACTCATTGTTTTACATTTTTCTGTAGCATTCAGCATTTCCATTATTGCTGCTCAGGTTAAGTTTGGTTAGTTTTTTTTTATTTCTTCATTTGTCACCAAAATGTGTGTGTTTAAAAATATCCACATTTTTGTATACTTATCATTGTTGAAAATTAATAATTAAAGAAATTAAAAATATTCACTAGCCAAGGTATGAAAAAACCAAAAAATGTTTTTTTTATAACTTTCGAATAAAAATTTGTAACTATAAACTCAATATAAGTAAGAATTTTGGAAATGTAAAACGAGGTTACGTAGTATAGTGTATTACATGTAAACTTAAAAGAAAACAACTGTTGCAACTTTCCCCAATATTTTAAGTATATTGTATACATGTTTATTTAAACTGAACATAGGTTTAGTTTTTGGATGGAAACATAGATTTTATAAGGTCTTAACAAATATTTTTTCTAATGTAAGATTATTGTTAATTATTTTGAATATTCCATAATTTATTGATTTAGTGATTTCACCAATTATGCTCATCCCAATTTTTTCCTTTGATAATGAAGTTAATAAATTAATGATATTTTAAATTTTAAGGAACTTAAATATACTTAAGAACCAGAATTGTTAAATAACTATGATTCAAACTTTTTCCAAATTTAAACCACCTTTTATGCTGTGAATTGTTCCAATGAAAATTTAAACTTTAAACACCCATAAAAGATTAATTTCAACTACTGGTAATTTTTTTTAACTAAAGGTACAATTTTTAAAAACACAGTTTATTATAAAATAAATGTATGTATCTCTCCATCCAGAGTCTAAAATATTGTTTAAAGAATTTAAATAGTTGAAAATATTGTTGTCAAGTGTATTTAAAAATTTAAAAAGTCAGAATATGAATAAACCCATCATTATTAAAGGAATAACTGTGAGCATTTTTAATGGATCATCCTGCACAGCTATCATCTAGTTATTTGTTACTTTTTGTTTCCAGTAGAAAAAACCTGCATGCTATTAGAATATTTTAAATTTTAAAATATTAATTAATAACTTATTAAAGTATTATGCTAAAGACTAAATTTATTCATTGATTATATTTTGTTTTATTTTACAGGCCCACTATGTTCAGTGTAACACATTTGCTTCAAACATTCCTGCACATAATTCAAATATCCATCAGTTATTTATTGATGTTAATATTCATGACATACAACGTTTGGTTATGCTTAGCTGTATTATTTGGCGCTACTTTGGGTTACTTCTTATTTGGATGGAAAAAATCAGTTGTTGTTGATGTCACAGAACATTGTCACTGAAATAATTGTTTCCAACAAAATTTGAATATAAAAATGTATTATGTTCTTATTTACTATTAACTGTATACAATATTATAATTCATAAATATATTTTATATGGCATAGCTTAGGAGTGCTTTCATCAGTTATTTTATTCACTGGTTTAACTAAGCAATATATTAGATAGATACCCTGATTTTTGGGTCAATTTTATAAATCATAATTTGTCATTTGATGATTTTCTTGATGATATACAGCCTCATGACAATGTATTATCGAAAATTCCAAGATGGCTTCTTTGAATTTATTTAAAACAAATGTATACTTTTATCATGTACTATTAAATAAACTTTTGTATTTTATGATTTAATTAAATCTTGATGTTTTAATAAATTGTGTTACTTTATTTCTCTTTTTACCTATTGCATTATATTTTTTATCTTTTTCGTTCACTCTTGTCTTAAATTGCTAAATCAATGCTACGATTTTCAATAATAGTGCAATAATAAAATTTAGAATTTATATAATATTTAATTGTATACGACTCGCTTACTCTCAAATTATCATAAATCATCATTCATAATAGATTTAAAGTATTAATATAATATCTTACCCAGACTAATTCAATAAAAAATTGGACCAAACATTCTTCCATGAGCTTTCTATACGATTTATCAAATCTACAATATCAATATTATCATCAGAGTGAAGTTGAAAAGGTTATAGCTAAGTCCAGGGGTCAACCTTTTCCTACAAGTGAGCTACTTTAAAGTATCTGGTGATCGACCATTGTTTATATTGTTACATGCAGCACTATAACAAAATGTGTGTTACATTCTTCATATTATATTATTTCTCCATCGGAAAATATATTTTTTTCTCTGCTAGTAAATACTTTACTTTGTATACAAAGCACAAGTGTGTTTAATGTTATGCACGTGTTCAACCAATATTGGTTTAATAAATTGTTTAATATGATTAACCAATATTCCTCTAAAAATCAATCACTGGCCCTACTTGGCATCCACATAATCATACTATTCTGTGATATAACATAGCAAAGGTAGCATAATATTCAACTATTCATACAAGTTTTTTTTTGTTTTTTTTTTTGTATTCTCAATTTAAGCTTTCTTATCAAAACAATGGTTTAACGGTTTATTCTATATTATTTTACCTAATAATTTTAAATATCCAATTTTAATTTTAATCATCATAAATTATTATTTTTTATTTATTCTTATTGATTGCTGCTTCAACCTTTGATACTGGTTGTTTTTACGTCAATATTTTAAGAGATTGGTGTTACATAACAACAAGTTGCTTGATAACTATACCACAAGTAATTGAGTATTTTCTGAGTAAATCACGGGGAAAAAAACTCATAAAAAGAAACTTACACGGGAAAAGAAACTTAGGTACCGAACATTTCTTAAAAATTATAATGTAATATTATAATATTTACTTGATTTCATCCTCCATATTGGCTTTTAAGTTTAAATCACATGAGCTTTATGTTTACGTAAAGGGATAGGTATCCAACAATATAAATTAAATAAACTACTTTGCTCAAACCCGTCAACATTTCTATGAATAGTTTGGTAGTAAAAATGCAACTATTAAAAGGGTTATTGTTGGTCCAACCAATACTTAATGTATAACTATTTAAATAATTAACAACTAACAATACTACAATAGGTAGCATTGAATGAGGACAGCTTTGGACAGCACTAAGGTATATCGGTGTACCTCCCTAGAAAACTAGTCAAACTAGTGAAAATATGTAACCAACAGATATTCTGCAATGTGCACTTTATGTTATGGGACTATCCGATTATGGGAGAAACCTGAGGGCTGAAACATATGAAATTGTATATTTATCATACTGGCCGAAAGTTGTTATTGTTAAATTACATATCAGAATATCTGTATACCTATTTTGTTTATTATTTTAATTAATTTGGTAAACTCTTTTTCTTATACCTTACACTTTTATTTACCGGAATTTTTTTTTAAGATGGATATTTTTACCACAGAATTTAAATTTTTTATGCATATTCCCATCAAATCAAGGGGAAGTTTCAAGCTAATGTTGTTGAGATTTGGAATTTAGTTCCGATATCTGACTTTAAGCTGGTTCCACACGACTGGTGTACTTAGCCAATATTGGTCACTAGCCATCAGACACAATAAACAAATCAAATAAAATATTAGAAAACTTAAAATACTAAAAATATAAAGAGCTCGAAAAAAAAAATAACCAAACATAAATATATATTTTTTTAATTTTTAAATGTTTTTTTTTTTTTTTTTTTTTTTTTTAATACTTACATATTTTTCTAATATACATATATAAAACTGAATTCATTTTTCTTAAAAAAAAAATATATATATCATATGTCCATAGCACTGATTTGCATTAATTATGGTTGGTATGAATAACAATTTTTATTGATATTGCATTTTTTATCATTATATAAATTTGATTTATAACACATTTCACAATGTGAATAAATTTTACATAATAAATAACAAGAAATAATTTACAATCAAATAACATATAGATAAGTACAGTTGTTATTAATTTGAAATTCGGTAGAATTTCTTTTACCTTAGTTGTTTAAAAATCAATTATTACACTTGGGGTCAATTTTCATCTGGATCAACTTTCCTACGAGTATCATTTTCAGAAATTTTCTGTTTAGATGGCGGCAGTTCATCCACTTTAATGATATCATCGTTTTTGTTTATAATTCCTTTTCTGGCCTCCATGAGCAATTTCAAAAATGTTTGCTTGTCAATCGAACTATATCCTTTCCATTTTAGTAGGTCAGACACCTGATCCTACACCACACAAAACAGATAGCAAGGGGAAATGTTAGAATAGGTATATATTATAGTATATAAAATACCAAATATTGGTAGCTAATCAGAATACAGAAATGTTGTCAATATTAATCAATGTTGAATTGAATATTTATTTTTTTTTTTTATATTAATAAATCAACTTTGCAAAAAGAAAATGCACCTCAAATATTTGCTAATCATCATCAATTATTTATCTTTGCTGCAAAATAGTAGGTACTTTCTTACACATTTTCTAATGTTCACTGTATTGTACATCATGATATGAATCGAGTTCAGTTCATGTTCTACCAGGGCAAAATACATTTCTTTCTCATTCGTTAGAATAGGTAGGACACAATGACTAAAAATATCTAGCATCCATGGTACCAAAATTATTATTGTGTGAAAAGGACTTAACAACTTTTGCATTCAAGATGTGTATACTTCCACAGTTTCATAATGTTCAAATCCAAGATTATAAATATCTACCCAGCATTAAAAATTATATTTAAATTATATTTAGATGGTTAACACAACTTTAAACATTGAATCAATTATTTTCTTCTAGAATGCATGAAATTAATAATTAAATTGGTGAGTTGTAATTTGTGTAAGTAATAGTTCTATTTTCTTCCAATACAGAAGTCACCAAAGACAGCACATATGCAAATTTTAGCTGGCCCACAAACAATAAATTTATTTTTAAGTTGAACCAAAAGAAGATTTCTTTCATAAGTTTTTATTTGATTTGATGATTTTGCTTTTACTTTCATTGGTTGAATATGAATTGAATTTTGATGACCCTTAAAAACTTCTTAAATTTCTAATGTGTTAATTATAATCCCATTAATATTAATTAGTGACCCGTGTTCAAATAAATATGTTATTGACAAAATCCAATCACTAAGTAAAGCTAGATTTTACTAGTTAATGCTAGGATTTACTATCGTGCTGAGTAAAAACTGAAAAGCACATAAAATTAAATAATTTTATTTAGGACTTTATCGTTATATGTTTTGATATTTTGTACAAATCTAGGATCTACAAATTATGTTAGTAAAAGGTATTTATAAAAATTAATTTATGATTTATGTTCGTATTATTACTCAGATACAATAATATTCCATTCTATCTGTCTAGAATGTATGTGTCAGACGTAATGATAAGCGCTTGAAAGATATATTGAATGTTTTTAATGTATTATTATTTTAATTTCTTAGTTTTTTTTTTTTTTTAATTTGATTCAAATATTATGATTATCAATATAAAATTTTATGAAACTCTAAAAGTAATAACTAAAAAAAAAGTTCTAGTATCACATGGATTTACTATACATAATTATGTGAAGTGAAAATAAACTAAAATTCCAGTGGAAAGTGGATCTGAAGATATTCTGTATGCAGTGGCATATATAGGTTGGTTAGATGTTCATTCCCCCAAAGTTAGATCCTGTATATGCTACTGATATTCTGTATTTTACTGACAATGAATAGTAACCCCCTATGATTAACTAGTAAAACCTAGCTTTACTTGGTGATCGGGCTTTACTTGTAACAAAAATACTATTTTTGTTAAAAGAAAATTAATATTAAGCACTTAGTTTCATAATATTGGGGAAATAGGTCTTGAAGCAGTAGGTGATGTTCTAGTGATAAAGATAACCCGGTTTTTTTTATTTTTCAGAAAACAAAGTCCACGGTAACACATTATATTTTACCCACAATTTATCTTGGTTGAACTAGCAGGATATTCAGTATCGAGATCTAGTACTCAAAGCCATTAAACTGAGTATAAAGATAGTTTAATTTATTAAGTATGCCTTATACTTGATGATGGAAAATTAAATTTCTCCATTATCATCCCAGCATAAGTATACATTTAATATCAGTAGAAAAGACAAGATTTTCAAAGGGGATGGTTTTTTTGAGTTCTCTAAGCCCTAACAAGAATATAGACTAGGAGTGTCCAACCTTCCATTAGGAGTAGATTTTCATGTGGCCCTCACGTCAATTTCAAAACCATAAATTACTTACATAGATTATTATGAAAACGAATTATACTAAAAATATAAAACTAAAAACATATTAAAAATAAAATAAACCTTAAAATTATTTAATAGCACATTAATGTACATGTGATAGGATGCCAAGACGGGCCCACATTAATTATCAATTTGGATAAACAGATGATTAAGCTTGGATTGCCACAACTTCAACTAATTCATTAATTTCACATTAGATTAATAATTATTTAAAAAAAATTGTTTTCTTTTAAGTACAAATAAAATTGAAATTATTAGAAAAATATACTATACAGGCATATGGTCCATGACATCATATACTCGCTCAATGAGGCCCAGCCTTTCCAAAAAGTTGGACACCCCTGCTATAGATCATACATTTGTTTAAATTTAGATATCATTATTAACATAGATTATTGATTTTCTAACAAAATATGGTATTTTATATTTATATTTCATAACAATTCTTAATTTGAAATATAATATAGCAATTTTTGATGATGATTTCATCAATAATATATGTAAATATTAAAATAATTAAATATACTTAAAATTTATATTTTTCAATTATTATTTAATAATTTACCATCCAAAATGGTATATATAAAAAAATAAATAATGTTAGTTAATTAATGCACCAAATTGTACTAATGGCCATTGCTATGCAATATTGACTAGGTGTGATAAATAGTATTTAAAATAGTAAGGATATCACAAAATTAGGGAAAATATTACTAAATCCAACAACTAAAATAATAAGCTAGAACAGTGGTTGTCAACCATCAACTTGCAGACCAGTGCCGTTCCTTGATAAAAGGATTGAAAAAAAAATAATATAAATTAAATCAACAATATGGTGGTACAAGACTAGAAGAAGGTTGAGAACCACTGAACTAGAGAATATAAAATTAATGACGAACATAGGATGAGTCCTATTGGAGTTTACTCACTATATTAGAGAGCTGCATTGCCTCTGCCCTCTAATATAAATTTGTAATATAAAAAAGTCTTAATTATCAAAGATATTTTATTTAGTATAATGCAACATTTGCATCATAAATTCAATTAAGACAGGAAGTAATACTAAATTTTTTTAAAGTATTTTAAATAATTATTAATTAATAAGTAGTATGATTGATATGCTTTGACAATATGTTCCCAAATTAGTTTTATAACAATACCTAACCTAGTAAATAATACTCTTAAAAAATTGTATTACAAATTAAAACAATAATAAATAAATTGAAAGTTTTCATAAAAATATCACATTTAAATTGGAATTTGAATAAAATATAATTCTAAAATAAATCAACGACCTATCCTGTGCCTACATAAGAGTATAGTAACAGAAAATAAAAATTCTAATACAAATGCTAATAGCATGAAGTTTAGTTGTACCTGTGTAGGATCATTGGAAGTCATTATATCTCCTATAATTTTCTTTAGTTTATCTATTGAGTTATTGATCATAGTTCCAGCATCTTCAACAGAATCAATTTCTGCTTCTGTTTCTAAAATATGTATGTTTTAATATTAACTAATAAAATTAAAATATGAAATAAAATAAATACCTTTGGGAAGTTCACTGATTGTAACAAGAAGATCTGGATTGATATTGAGCATATCCAGTAATGGTCGAGCTTCTGAAGCAAATAAAAACACCAGTGGTATACTTACATCATCTATCCCATCATCTGACATAGAGAATGCTCGAGATGTTATTACAGATGAATCAGTAGCATTATCTATTACAATACCGCCTACTGCACCAGCCTCTTGTAATTTACGTGCCTAAAAAATAAATTTGTATAACTTTTAAACAACTATTTTAATTTTTAAGTAGCCATAGAAAGTCCTAAAGCTTAAATATTGTAATATAGCAAGAGGAATTTCATTATGTCATACCATCCTCAAAAATATTATAACTTAACATTTTAATGAAATATGAAATATTAACATTATCTAATATTTACACAACATTTTAACTATACTCTATTCACCAAGAGACAGGACCGTTTAGCTCATATGACCGACAGAAATATAGGCCCCGTCCATTATCCCCTCTCTACGACTAAAACCATTATAATAAATGTTAACATTGCCTGCTTCATAAATGGAGCCTGACTCCCACATTGGTCACTACTGTAATATAAAGATGGCTATCTAGTTGTTATTTATATCTATGTGGAGGATACAAGAGTCAATTCGGTATCCACTTAAAAATATACTATCCAGATTATTTTTCAGATCATAATTCATTACATTTACTGTATTTTTTTAACTTCTATACCTAAGATAAGAAAATTTAAAACAAAAAATTTTATAAGTTTTTTTTAAAAAAAAGATTTATTGTTGAATTTTTTTTTTTTTTTACTTGAGATAAACAATCACCTTAGGGGCACAATAAGTTTATATGGTTAGAGTAAATTACACATGATACGCTTGACGTGAGAAGTCATCCACTAATGACACTCAATATTGATTTTTTTTTTTTACATAAAATTAGTTAAACAACTGAAGCTCTGATTTTGGATTAGTTGATGGGAGGGGTGTGAATATGTAGGTCACGGCACCAATTTTGTTTTAAACGTCTGGGTGGGTTTCCAGGAATAGAAAGGATTGCGAGATTTTGTATTAACGTGTTGCTATTAGAGGAAAGACGATTGTGGAAGCGTCGGTAATGAGATATAGCTTCTTCGTGTACCAATTTCATTTTTAGATCAGTGTGGTTTGAGACTTAAGGAGGAGCATTTAAAAGTTTCCTGAGTGCTATGTTTTGAAATGTTTATATTTTATTTACGTTTGATTTTTTTGCATTACCCCATAACTGTATGCCATATGTCCAGACTGGTTTGATTAAAGATTTATATATAAGCAGTTTTATGTTGATATTCGTGTATTTGTTATTGATAATAAATGTTTTAAAAAGGCGTAATCAATAGTTAGTCAAGTTTAGTCGTTTTGACTTAATATGGGAGCCCAGGTTAACCTACGATCTAGAGTTAGTCCAAAATATTTAACTGTTTGAGAGTTTGGAATAGAGATACCATAAATGGAGACAGCTGGGCAGGGAGTAGGCCTAAGGGTAAAAGTACAATGCACTGATTTTGACTGGTTTATTTTCAACCGCCAGTTGGTGTACCATTCTTCCACGAGGGAGAGGTGATTTTGAAGATGGTGGGAAGCAATAAC
This sequence comes from Myzus persicae, assembly GCF_001856785.1. Taxonomy (NCBI): domain Eukaryota; kingdom Metazoa; phylum Arthropoda; class Insecta; order Hemiptera; family Aphididae; genus Myzus; species Myzus persicae. The sequence goes on from NW_019104014.1 coordinate 179,781, forward strand.
TGGATCATTATTTACTGAGATTATAGCTTTATCGTCAGCATAGTTGGCGACTAGCGTATTCGGGGAGGTGGGTTGATCAGAGGCGTAGATGTTGTAGAGCACAGGCGAAAGAATTCCACCTTGAGGAACACCTGCCAACATTTTGGCTATACTGGAGAGGGTTTCATCGAAACGAGTACTGAAATATCTGTCAGAAAGATAAGATTTAATGATCAGGAAGCATACAGGATATAAAAATTGTTTCAATTTGAAAAGAAGCTCGTCGTGCCAGACCCTATCAAATGCTTGAGAGATATCGAGAAAAACACAAGTGCAATATAATTATTTTTCTAGTGCATACGAAATTGCATCTACAACTCTATAAACTTGATGGATTGTTGAGTGGGTAGATCGAAAACTAAACTAGGAGTTGGGAAGAATGGAATTTACAGTTAGGTTACACATGGTAGAATTTGTTTAAGTAAAAGTCTTTCGAGGATTTTACCGAAAAAAGGTAACAGACTAATTGGTGGGTTAGAGGAGATGGAGTCAGGAGGTTTATGGGAACAAGAATAACAATCGAGAATTTCCAGAGGGTAGGAAAATATGAGAGTCTGAGAACGGAGTTAAATAAATGTGTGAGGTGGATGATTGCTTTTTTTTGGCAGGCACCTGGCAACTTCACCAGTAATATGATCAAATCTGGGAGATTTTTTGAGAGGGTATTTATCAATAGCATATTTAACTTCATTCCGAGTGAAGCGATTGTTGAATTTAAATATAAGACAGGTGTTACAGTGACCTACTCAATACTGGGGTACACTCACACCAACACCTATACACCTATACAGAAGAGCGACTTCCCCAGTTTTTATATTTAATTACCTAAACAAAGAAATATTTATGCAACTAATGTATATTTATTAATCATGAATAAATTATTTTAATGCCTGTACATTGTTTCATTGATTTATAACAATAAAAATGTTCATTAAACAAAGGAAATCTCTAAAATCGGGTTTTCCTTAAATAAATGTGTTTCAAATTGGAATTTAAAAGAAAATATTTATCCAGAAACAAATATATAAAAAATGTAACTAAAAATAATAAGAGAGCTTATAAATAATTATAAACAAAACCAATTTCATGATTAAAAAAAAAAATCAACTTAACAATATAGATAAACATAAGTTATTACACTTACCTTTTCAATAAACATGCAATCACCACGTTCAACTAAAACAATTTTTTCTTTAACAACACCTGGATTTATTAGAGTTTCACACCCTTTAACAGGATTTGCAATAGCAATACGAGCTTCAACCTAAACAAAATAAAAATAAGTGGTAACTAAAGAACATTTAATGCATAATATTCATATCAATATTTTGTCTAACCTTAAGACCAAGATTCAAGGGAAGGCCAAAATTGGCAGCACCGGCATATAATGACATTCTCTGTCCATCTTGGTTATCAAATGACACTGATTTAGCAGAGTTAATTTTTTCTTTTTGATTAACATCTTTCATAATAATGTTTAGTTCAGTTAAAAATTCATGTCCATCTATTTGATCATCTGGGCTGCTTTCCTAAAATAGTATACATAATGATTTATCGTGATCATATCAATTATCAATTTAATTATTTGAAAGAAAAGTAAATATTTACATGAGAAGAATTCATAAAAAGAAGTGGGAGGCCATTAGGAAGCTTAGTTATCACAATTCCCATAGCTTTTATCCTCTGCATATGATTCTCATTGCCAAACTATAATCATTAATAATAAAATGGGAACAAATACATATTTATTTTAAAAAAATTACCTGGAAAATTTTTGCAAACTCTTTAGCTTCTATTCTTGATTTACGATTAGGACAAAGTCCATCAACCATGTTTTTCAATGGTTTTCTTATAGATTCTGTAAGCAAATTATCAAAACTCGGACATGATCTTTTAGGTAGATCAGTATCTTCATCTAAAATCTGTAAATAATACAATTATATCTTTATGATAATATTCTATGTGATAATGTTCTTTATTCTTAATGATCCTTCAAAAAAGGTTTTACTGGACAAATTAAAATTTTACCTTATCAGCATCTGTATAATTTTGCGGTTGAACAGATAAATACAAAGGTAATAAATGACCTTCAGTCGTAAATAAATATTCATCAATATTGATTATGAGATCTTCAGATTCAGCAAACAATAAGTATAAATACTTAAATGTTTCAGCTAGCACAAATGAATCCATTCTGTAATTTAATGTTGTACAAATTAGAATTATTCACAATATACAAGGAAGACAATTTTTAAAAATGAACTATTTCATAAAGCAAATTAATATTTTTTACCTAAAACGGTATCACTTTTTCAGATATTTAGCATAGAAATAAATTATTATTACGTGTCTTCATTTGCAGTGGTTCGAACATCCTTTACAGCTGCAAATCCACATTCTACTCTTGCATACTTTTGCAAAGAATTTAGAACTTGACGACCGACATTTAAATAATGAGGATCACCAGTTGCTTTATATAAAAAGTATGTTGATTCTAAAAATTCAGGTCTCAAAGGATGTTGACCCCAATGTACCTAAATAATCACACCATTCAAATATAATTGAAAACTGAAATGTCAAAATTGAAAATTAAACCATACCTGGAAATCAGTTGTAAATGCTTCCGGTATAAAGTTATGTTTTTGTACCACTTGATACAACATTTCATGTGTTTCTATTGCTGGTTTTAGATCCCCACTAAGTACTTGTAAACCAGGCCAAAAAGCTAACAATGCATCCATAAAATTTTTAGAATTTATTTGAGGTCGATGCATATGAACATCCAATAACATGGGACCTTGACTTATATACTTCATAATAGCAGCATAATGCTAAATAATTAAATTCATGAGTAAATATATACTTCAAACTGTATAATAATTGTATTAATAAAGTGCTACTAACCTTGTTAAATCTGGATAAGTAACGGCTCTCTCCAAGTAAAACATAAGCTTTTAAACAATACTCATAGTATGAATCAATACCCGCTCCAACTCCAGAATCTCTTCGAATCCAATCACCAGAATCAACATTTAAAACAGTTCCCATAAGATTGGAAGATCGATGTCTTAGACTCCACAAACTATCCATTGACCTGTGAGCTTTTTCCTGTTGAAAAAATAACATTATCAACAATACTATAGATCTCCAACACAGTTTTTATAATTTTTAAATAATAATAGGTTTTACCTCAAATATAGGTATACCAGACAAACGTGACAAAGCTGCCAATTCTAAAATCATACTTCCTGCACATGCCGTACATGTTTCTTGAAAATAATGAAGTTGATCTTTTTTAATACCATATTTTAAATTAACCTACAGAATGCAAAATACAAATTATTTAATTTGATGATTAATAGATAAAGTAAGTACTAAATTATTTTAGTTCTTACTCTGGAATATGGTATTCCTGTTGTTGTGTTAAAAGCTGGCATTAATCTATACCCTAAATCTTTGGCCATTGCTAATAATTCTCCATTATACCATTGCAAATGGTTAGAATTTTCTTTAAAATGTTGTGCAAAAATGTGTCCAGACAATAAACCCCTAATGTAGAAAACAAACAAGAATTAAATATAAACATTTAAAATATAATAAAATACAATACCTAAGACATCATAGTATTTTTTTATTTACAATGAAGTAACAAATTAATGTACGTTATTATAATCTTTACAGTATTTTTATACTTGATCATTTATTAAATATCAAATAAATGTTAAGTATAGACATAGATGGATAAATGTTTTATTAAATTAGTTATATACCTATTACTACTTTAATCATTTTTTAAATTTTTATTAGTTTCTTAGTACCTATAACTATTAATTTACCCCTAATTTACCTATAAGTATAAAATGAAAAGATTAAAATATTTTTACTCACCCCAAAACTCTAATATTGATTTCAAATACTGAAACAACGACATCTCTATCAAACGTCACACTTGTTACCACTTTTGAAACAGCACGATCAAACTCTGGTAAATCACCAAGGACAACCAGTGTATCCATAGTATCAATTAAGGTTAAAGAATAGTTGCCAAGTACATCGTCCATATCACCGCGGTTATTCTCTTTTGTTCTCCATCGTCCTTTACAACTTAATGGCATGAGCTCATCAGCAGGATATGCATGTTCCATATAATTTGTGTATGCATGATAGAACATTTCTTTTGCTTTTTCCATCAGACCAAGTTTCTCTTCTTTGCTCATGAACGAACCAGAAAAAGGTTGGTCATGAGCAGTGGCAAATGCCACTAGAGAAATTAAGCCTAACGTCTTTATCATGACGATATTTAAATATCTGTCAACTTAATTTAATAAGAAATTTTAAAAACATATTGAATAAAAAATTATAAAATCTACAAGACTCAACACTTTTTAAAAGTTACAACGCACTATTAATAAATAAAAAGAATACACAGAAAATAAGACACTTCACAATGTTACAGATAAAAAAAAATTAGATACAAGATGCACGATATTTCATGTCTAATTTGCTACAACTACGTATACAAATTAACAATTATAATTTATAATATTTACTTGATACATTTTTTTTTTGCCCCATTTTTAGAGTAATAGTAAATCCTTAATAGTAATACGTGAATATAGATAAGAATGTTTCTATTATCAGTCAGTGTGGCCATATTTAGAAGTTATAAATACTTAGAAAGATAATAATATTATTTTTATAGTGGAGCACGGTGAACGGTCACATCTTCGCACGATTAAAGATATATCTTTAATCGTGCATCTTCGTCACGTATGTTCCGCTAGCAATATTTGATAAGACTGTGCAGGGTTCCCAAAAACGTCTAAAATACACAATATCAGACAATTCAGTCGTTGACCAATAGATGGCGCACAAAAACAGAATAACAAAAAATGAACGAAATACTGAACACTAAATTTAAAAAATTAATAATAAATACTTACAAGTCCGTCGCCACTTTCTAAGTAGTATGCAAATTTTCGTAATGAACTGGACAACCAGAATATGCAATCAGATCGCGGCGAGTCGATAGTCGATTTGTGTTACACAGATTTCCCAGTGGTGTCACTAAAATACTATTTTTGGGCATTCAGGTTTTAAAAATGTTTTGAAAGTTTAGGTGGGCAGCTTCAATATTAACCCTTATGGATAAAATGTTTGTGACCCCACTTGGCTTTTATAAATATTTATATTGATATGATGTACCTATAATGTATAAATTAAATGTTGGCCTAGTATAGAAGGGTAGTTTCACACAATTATAATATGAATCTAGTGTTGAATAACTCGGTTAACGACTAAATTTATTTGTCGCTTATAAGTTTATTTATCAATAATTGTATACCTTTTGTGGAATTTGTATAAACGTCAATTTATAGAGTTCGGTTCATTTATTTTCTGGAAAACAGCAGACCATTTTAATTTGTTACTTACGCCACTGATATGCACATTTTCGTGTTAACTCTCTTATTCTAAATATTTCCAAATTGTCTTGGAATCTCTTTTGCATTCATTATTTTTTTGTTTTTTAACTAACTTATTTTAAAACATAGATTAATTATTAAATAAATAACTTTAAAAACTTTATTTGTAGCTTTGTGTGTACAATTTATTGAATAATTCAATAGGTATTTCCATCTGCATCCAGCTGCTTATTCATATATTTTCAGGTAATATTTAACATCAATAGTATGTTCTATCAATATGTTAAATGTTTTTAGTTTATTGTTAGATAATTAGATGAATCAGTGTAGTTTTGATAAAATCTACATTAATATGAATTATACTTACATAATATAAAATATAAACTCCCTGCAAGGTTCTATGACTCAAAATTATTGGGAGGCAGGTATTCTACCAACTAGATTCCTATATAAGAATTGCGATTTTGTTCACTTTTAAGAGGTTCATACAAGGTAATGACTGTAAATCATCGGAAGGTAAAAGAGAAATTATAGTGTGTAACATGATTCGTGTACTACTAAATATGGCATCCTTCAAGGTACAGTGCTAGGACCTATGTCCTGTATCATTCCCAATATAATATGTTAATTAAATTTAGATATATAGGCCTGTGCAGATGACACATTAAATGCTAATGTATATCAGGAACATTTTATAATAATAATAATAATAAAAAAAAAGGTAAATGTTTAGTAAAAAACTCAGTTCTTGTTCCTTTTGCATTATCTAATATCTAGCCAAGACTCACCAGATAGTCACAAATTATAATAAAATATATAAGATACCAAAAACATATTATACCAATGTTATCTTTCTTTAACCATACAACCATACCGGTTTTTCTATTTTAATCATAAATTTTTATTCTTATTTTATTTTTTTTTATTATTCTCTGTTTGTATAAGTAATTTATTTATATTTCATGTCACCTAACTGCCAAAACTAATTGTACCTATAACTAAGTTTAAATAAAATAAAAATATATTATTATTATTAAAATTAAAGAATGCAATAAAAACTGTGATTATATATCTATAACGTTAGCTTAACCAAATATTTAGGTGTGATATTTGATGAAAAATTAAAACAGAAACCTCATGACATGCTTATAATAGGTTTAAGGTAATGCTTTTTTATTTTTTAAGAACTACGTAATATCTTAGACGTCCAAAGTCTAAAAAGTTTAATTTGCATTTGTCCAGTCTGTCTTTTAAATTTTTTAT